>NW_026746915.1:0-2209 GCF_022355385.1 Mustela nigripes
GGAATCCCTAATTTGGTGGGACACCTGAGGTTGAAAAACAAAACAAAACGAACCAACAACAACAGAGCAACGGACTTCTTCCATCCCACAGAATGACCCCACACTCTTTGGACGGGGACAAACCCCCAGAGAGTAAGACTCGTTCATTTCCCATGACGTCACCTGGAAATTTCACGACCATGAGTGACACGATATCCAGAGATAAAAACTTGAGCAAGAACCTCACACTCGCCCTTTTTTCATATCCCGAAGAGTTCTCCTCATGGTCTGTAGATCAGTCCTGCCCTACCTATGACCCGAAACATAAGCCGAGTTTGTGTTTTCAGACAACTGTCCAAACAGACCTGGTATATACACCCTACAGGCTCAGGCCACTGGTGCCAAACCTGACGACTGCGATTACCCTCTCCAAGGGAATTGTATGTGCCCATTCCAAAGCCACAACCCTACTAAGAAGATAAACCTCCAAAGTCCCTGAGGCCATCCCAATATTTGTGTCTTCCCAGGACAAACGGGGCAATCTGGGCCCATCTGAGCACCTACCGGCACTCAGGCCCGTAGACTGTTGTCCCCAGAAGTAAAAAGGAACAAACAGGCCCTTAGGCACATATCCGATTCATTGATTTGGTTTCCAGGCATCTCTCCTCAGAGGGCTGTATTGCAATAACAGCATATGGCTGTTTCTTGACTCACCCATCAGAACAAATCTCATCTACACATGGGAATCTTGCACGATGGAGCTATGTGAAAGCCTCTCTTTAGGAGAACACTTCAGGGCCCCAGTGCCACCACTTCATTCCAAGGTCTATATAGACACAAAATCATATTAGGACACATCCACGGGAGAGTCCATTTCAACTCAGCCTCCTCGGTTGCTCCCCCAGATCCAGCAGATCTTACCTGTCTTGTGCTTAGAGACAATTGGAATGCGAGGTGGGCTACGCAGCCATCCATCCTTAGAACCCTGCTTGGAATCGTTGTCCTGGAGCCAACCAACAGGTCTCAATTGTCCTGCAGAAGAATCTTTGCAGTTGGGAGCTTCTCACAACTACCATCGTGGGAAAACCCCCATGGCCTCGTGATCGACCCCCCCTTCAAGAAGGGGCCATCAGGGACAGAATGTCCAACCTGAGTGATCTTCTGATCCTCGCCATGACTTCAGATGTACGAGATCTCGATTCAGGTCTGTAGATTGTGACTGCCATATCCTCACCCAGAAAACTAGGCCGAGCTTGGGTTCTCAGACTTCCGTCCTCAGACTGCTGGCTCATAAGCCCTCCAGTTTGGCAATCCAGAACTACAATGCAGCACTCTGCCTGCCCTCAAGTAGAAAAACATTGCCACATGGGGCTAGCCAGAAACCCCAAAAGAGGAAAACGGGACACGCCATTCGGCTGTACCCCAAATATATAGGCTGACCTGGGCACTAATGCCCTTTCTGACACAGCCTGAACCTGGACCTCCTGTCCCCACACAGACAGCTGGCCGCACACTGAGCACATCGGAACCGTCATGGCCTTAGGTCGTCATCTCTTCTCTACCTCGGTTTTCAGGCATCAGAACATAGACCTTATCTCCAATCACGGCCCGGGTT
This sequence comes from Mustela nigripes, assembly GCF_022355385.1. Lineage (NCBI taxonomy): Eukaryota > Metazoa > Chordata > Mammalia > Carnivora > Mustelidae > Mustela > Mustela nigripes. The sequence continues at coordinate 1,595 of NW_026746915.1, forward strand.
GAAAATGATGCAGAAATCAGAACTCTTTCCCCATGGCAAGAAACCTTGTGGTTGGCTGTTGTCCAAGGATCAGTGTAGTAGAAACCAGTGTGGCCCATATGGCCCCTCCCATGCTTGCGGGCCACATTGGTCACAAACACAAATTGTTACCCTCAGCCTGAGCCCAGTCCCCAGGTAAGGCCTCTCAGTGGCTGGATGGAGAGAGAGCATATTGGGCTTGCCATGCCCCTAGGCCCTAATTTTTAACCGTAGTTTGGGTTGTCCCTTCACTCTTCCCCAGAGCTCTGCTTCGGAATTCCTCTTTTGGTGGGACACCTGAGGTAACAAACCTGAAAGGAGTCTTCCCATACCACAGATTGACGAAAAACAATTGGGATCGGTCCAAATCCACAGAGAGCAAGATTCGTCCATGGCCCATGAGGCCTCCCCAACAACCCAGGGCCATCGCAGTAACAAAATCCGGAGACAAAAGCCTGAGCTCGCGCCTCAGACTCGCTCATTCTCCATATCCTGAAGATTTCTTCAGATAAGAACCTACACGGCACTCGAATGCTCCAAAAAAAAAAAAAAAATAGTATAACCTGGGCCCCAATGCACTCTCTGACATCCTGAAGC
>NW_026746916.1:0-2209 GCF_022355385.1 Mustela nigripes
AACGTCTGATCCTCGCTCTGACTTCAGATGCATGAGATATTGCTTCAGATCTTCAGGGGGTACATGCCGTGCTCTCACCCTGAAACCCAAGTCTACCTTGTGTTCTCAGACTTCCATCCTCACACTCCTGGCCCAGAAGCCCACAAATTTGGCAATTCCGGACCATCATTGCAGCACTCTGCCTGACCTCTAGAAAAAATATATTGCCTAATGAGCTGCCCAGGCAGCTGAAATGAGAATAAACCTACAAGGCACTCGAATGTACCCAAATTATAGTCTAAACTGGACAGTAACGCACTGTCTGACACAACGTGAGCAAGGACCTCCTGAGAAACACACAGACAGCTGACTGCACACTGAGCACATCAGACCCGCCAAGGCCTTAGGTCATCATCTCTGCCCTATCTCAGGTTTCAGGCTTCAGAACCTAGACCTTATCTCCAATCACTGCCCAGGGGTGACTGTGATCCAGAAATCAGACTCCAGCTTACCCATGGCAAGAAACCTTTTGGTTGCCATGTTGTACTATGTTCAGTGTAGGAGAAATCAGCATTCACACTGAGGCCCCGCCCATTCTTGAGTACGAAGAGGGCATAAAAACGCATTGTGAACCTCAGCATGATTCCTGTCCTCTAGTACGTCCTCTCAGTGGCTGGACCATTAGATGTCATAATGGGCTTGACATGTCCCTAGGCCCCAATTTTATCCAGATTTCTGGTTGTCCGTCGCCCCTACCCAGGGCTCTACTCTGGAATCCCTCATTTAGTGGGATATCTGAGGTTGAAAACCAAAACAAAACAAATCAACAACAACAAAAAAACAGACTTCTTCCATCCCACAGAGTGAGGCCAAAATCCTTGGACGAGGCCAAACCCCTAGAGAGTAAACTCGTCCTTTTCCCATGATGTCACCCGGAAATTTCAGGACCATGAGTGACACGATAACCAGAGAAAAAAACTTGAGCAAGAGCCACACACTCGCCCATTTTTCATATCCCAAAGAGTTCTCCTCATGGTCTTTAGATCAGTCCTGCCATACCTATGACCCAAAACATAAGCCGAGTTTGTGTTTTCAGACAACTGTCCCAACAGCACTGGCCTACACGCCCTACAGGCTCAGGCCCCTGAGGCCAAACCTGACGACTGAGCTTGCCCTCTCCATGGGAATTGTATATGTCATTCCAATGGCCACAACCCTACTAATAGGATAAACCTCCAAAATTCCTGAGGCCATCCCAATAGTTGTGGCTTCCCAGGAAGAACTGGGCAATCTGAAGCCATCTGAGCACCTACCTGCACTCAGTCCCGTAGACTGATGTCCCCAGAGGTAATAAGGAATGAACAGGCACCTAGGCAGCTTTCGGATCCATTGCTTTGGTTTGCAGGCATCTCTCCTCAGAGGCTTGGATTTCAAAACCAGCATATGGCTGTTTCTTGACTCACCCATCAGAAAAAATCTCATGTACACATGGGAAACTTGCATGTTGGAGCTGTGTGAAAGCCTCTGTTTAGGAGAACCCTTCAGAGCCACAGTGCCACCGCTTCATTCCAAGGTCTCCATAGACACAAAATCATATTAGGACACAACCACGGGAGAGTCCATTACAACTAAGCCTCCAATGTTGCTCCCCCAGATCCAGCAGGTCTAACCTCTCTTGTTGCTTGGAGACAATTGGAATGCGAAGTGGGCTACCCAGCCATCCAGCCTTAGAATCCTGCTCGGAATCGTTGGCCTGGAGCCAATTAACAGGTCTCAATTGTCATGCAGAATATTCTTTGCAGTTGGCAGCTTCTCACAACTCCCATCGTGGGAAATACCCCATGGCCACGTGATCCACCGCCCCTTCAAGAAGGGGCCATCAGGGATAGAATGTCCAACCTGAGCGACCGTCTGATCCTCGCCCTGATTTCAGATGCACGAGACCTCGATTCATGTCTGTAGATTGTGCCTGCCAAATCCTCACCCAGAAACCTAGGCCTAGCTTGGGTTCTCATACTTCCGTCTTGAGACTACTGGCCCACAATCCCTCCAGTTTGGCAATCCAGAACTACAATGCAGCATTCGGCCTGCCCTCCAGAAGAAAAACATTGCCCTCTGGAGCTACCCAGAATCCCCAAATGAGGATCAACCTGCACGCAATTTGGCTCTACCCCAAATATATAGGCTGACCTGGGCACTAATGCCCTTTCTGACACAGCCTGAGCCTGTC
>NW_026746917.1:0-2209 GCF_022355385.1 Mustela nigripes
AAAAAGCCCTCTTAATAAAAGCTCATCACTAATAACAAGAATCCCCTTTGCGGAAATTAGGCACACATTCTTCAACAACAAAAAGGAAAACAGGATGTCTGCTTTGCAGCACTTACCAGCCCTGAGAAGGAGACGTGGTGGACTCTGACTCATTTTTCCAACCACCCTGGGGAACGGCGATGCTGTCAATGTGAGCGTGAAGGAGCTGTGGGGACAGAAGTTAGAGACGGAGTCCGTGAGAGTCTAACAGATGTTATTTTTGGAACTGGATTTTGGGAAGCAGATAGAACCGTCCCTGCTGGGGCTGTGAAGGTCACACCTGTGCTAGGACACCAGAGGCCCCAGTGTCAGAAGCAGCAGCGACCAAGGGCCAGGACCTCCCCATCCCTCACATGGAGGATTTCCTCTAAGAACACCTCCATCCTCACATGAGGGTCCATGTCCACACAGGACGGATGAGAAAGGCTGACACACAGAGGAGCATGTGGGAATGGGGACAGAGGTTCAAGCTGCCGGCCAAACGTGGCACGCAGCCACCAGGTAAGCCGGCGAGTGGTGCCAGGAAGGTGCCGGCAGACGTCCTGGCAGAGAGGATTGGAGAGACCACCTCCCCTGTGGACGCAGGGTGTGGGCAGGAGGCCAGGGTCACCTGTTTATTGGACTTCCAACTCCTGAGGGCTGGCTACAATCTGTCTTGTCCATGCCTCTGTGCCCCATGCAGAGGAACGTGCCCAGCAGAGAGCAGTTCCTCACAACATGGTAGCTGGCTGAAGGAACCATGAATGAGTGAGTTCCTAAGCACAGGGCGCTGAACCAGCTCAGAGCTGGGCCCTTGGGACTCCAGCGCACTCTGCTGGGGGATCACCCAAGCCAGGCCGCCTCGAGGACCCCCCCAACCAGCTGCCCTCTACGCAGACTCCTCTGGCTTCTCTGGGACTCCTTTACTCAGCCCTGCCTGATGGACGGCTGGCCACGAGGTGGGACCCAACCCAATGCAGGGGGTCCCGGGGTTCCCCGGACGGCTCCCTCCCAGCCCCGCAGGCTTTTGGCCACCAAGCCCTCCTCATTCCACCTTCCATCCTCCTTCTACCTTATAGCTAGCTCCCTCCGTCTCGGCCGGGCCTGCATCCTGCCCTGCGTCCTGGCCCTCCGGCCAGGGGGCCCCACCCGCCTCTGCTGCACTAACAAGCAAGCCCCATTCCAGAGCCTGTGGTACCATCACTGTCACCCGAGGCAACCACAGCAGGGCCACTCTCCCACCACAGGGCCCAGCATTCAGGGAGGGGAAGTCCCGTCTGGGACACAGCGTTTTCACGGCAGAAACAGAAGCGAAGCCAGGGGTGGAAAAACTCAGTGCCTCTGGGATGGTTCCATAGCTGGTCCCCAAGTGTCTGATGCCCCTCCCTCCACAAGAGGGGTTTAACGGCCCCGCTGAAGGTGAGTGGGACTGCTGGCCCGCTGCAGCCAGCAAATGTCCGCCCGGGTTTCCTGGGATCCCTAGGCTGTGGCTGCAGGGTCCCCAGGCAGCGTGCTGGCCTCCACCTGTGCCCACAGGGCTCTGTCTCCACCGTCTGGGTGACCTGGACTTCCATCACGGGAGAACAGAGTGCAGGGCATTGCCTGAACCCTACACCAGCAACGGGCGCAGAAATGTGTGCAGAGAGGCGGGACAGCAGGCCTGCGGCGAGGCTGGGAAATACCGCTCACTCCCCGGTAAACGGCAGCCTGGGAGTGGAAGACCGGGATCTAGGTGATGCCCGTGTCCCCAGCAGAGGGGGGCTCCCCAACGACCCCTTCAGTCTCCCCTCACAGCATCCTTTCCCCTGCCTCTCACCTCAGCACACACAGTCAACCTAACCTGCCAGATCACGTACAGAGACTTATCACAAACCCATGTCAATGGCAGCACACCTTCCCTGTAAAACCTGCTGTGGCTCCCAGTTCCAGTCACCCAATGCGGCTCCAGCATCTGGGGGCTAGGAACCACAGGCTCAGGTCATCGCCCGTGAGTGTGGGTTGATGGGGCGGGGACACATGCACAGCGGCCCTCTGCTGACCGGCAGGGGTCGGGAGCTCTCCTACACGCTGGGCAGACATCCAGCAGGCAGGGCCTGCTGTCTGTCCTCCCCGAGGGCCTCTCTTTGCAGGTGGCCCCTCCCCCAAGCAGCATGGGGGCAGGATTGCAGGGAAGTGGGAGCATGGGATGGAC
>NW_026746918.1:0-2209 GCF_022355385.1 Mustela nigripes
AGGCCACAGTTCACACTGCTCCAGTCCCCACTCTAAGTCCTGAGCCACGGGCTCCTCCAGGCAAAGCCACCACCAACTATGTCAGGGCCCCTGCCATAGAAATCCCCAAACCCAACCACTTCAAAACAGGGAGACTCAGGGAGATTCAAATGGGCAGAAACGTGGGACTTTGACTTTTTTTTTAATTAAAAGAAAAATACAGCAAGAAACATTTCTAGCACAAAGTGAAGAGCTAATCTCTCACAATGTTGAGAGTATTAGAATTATCAATAAACCATCAATAGTTTGATAGGTCAAACAAGCCAAAAGCTGGAAACACAAGAGGAAATGCTCACAGCAAACAGACCTGAAAGCCAGGGCCTGGACCGGCTGACATGGCTCTGCCACTTACCATAGCGAGAAAGTGTATCTTTCCTGGGCCTCAACTTCCCTCCTGGCCAGCAGGAAAGTGGCAACACCACAAAACTCATGTCTGTTGGGGGATTACGTGAAAGGAGAATGCTCAGTGATAGCCCCGCCACACCGCCCGTCCAGCCACAGTCTGTGCCCAGTGACTGGGAATTTCCTCTACTGCAGCCACACGAAGAGCTGAAGGATCTGCACAAGATGCCTGTTTATTTACCAGTCACAAAAACACGTTCTGCCATAAGCAGAGAGGGCAAGAGACCCCAAGAGATGGGAATATCCCTCACCCTGCCTGGACCAGGCTTTCAAGACAAGTTGGAAAGCCCACAGCAGCTCTGCCATTGACTCTGAATGAGCCTTTGGAAGACAACACCATCCCAAACAACAGTTTAATTTACTTCTCTTTAAAAAGCAGTGAGACAGGTCTTGGCCACATCTTCATAAATTAACAGCTTAGGAGGCTAAACTCCAATGATTTAGTTATGTCCCCAGCAGGCACACCTCCACTCTGGGCAGCTTCAGGGAGAAAGGGTGCCTCCCCATCCATGAGGACACCCTCTGACATTCATCTGCCTGAAGATGCTTCCTACCCATGGGCATTTACTCCCTGGAACCCTCCCCATCTAAGTTCCTCTCTGGATGCTGCACGAGGCAACTTCCTCACACCCCCATCACCACTGGCGACACTGCAGCTACCCCTGAGCCTTCAAGCAGGGTGCACCTGTCTTTGCTGCCAAGCGTCCCATCAGCCCAGCTCCATCACTGATTTCTGTACCCATAATTAATTAACTTATACATGTATGTATTTATTTATTTTTACAGATTTATTTATTTTAGGGAGAGACAGAGACAGAGATACAGAGAGAGCACACACACACAAATACAGGGAGATAGAACCTCCAGCAGATTCTACACTGAGAGTAGAGCACACCTCAGGGCTCAATCCCACCACCCTGAGATCATGACCTTAGCTGAAACCAAGAGTTGGATGCTTCAACGACTGAGCCACCAGGCACCCCTCTGTACCCTTAATCTTAAGAAAAGACAGACACCGCTTCTTCCTGTCAGCCACAGCCTCATAAGCCATTGTCACACAGCCAAAGTTTCCAGAGGGCAGGACCAGGTCTGCAACACCAGTGATGCCAGAGTATCACCATAAAACTACAATCTAGTGAGTACCAGGTTCTGCTCTAAGCTCCTAATATGGCCTTCTATTTTGTACCCCTCACAGACCTACATGCTAGGTATTATCCCCAGTGCACAGAGGAGGACACTGAGGTCCATGGCTTACCCAAGTGATCTACTTTTATGTGGCAGCAGCAGGGGCCTGAACCCAAGTCTGACTCCAAGGCCCCTCTGTCAACTCTGCTACTCATGCAGCCCCAACACAGTCATCAAATACCTCCCTAAACCCTCATCCCTCCTGTGAAAAAGCATGGTCTTCTGTCATTTCCCAGATGGGAAGAAAGCCGGCTTGAGCCAGATATAGTGACCTGCCCATGATGGTACAGGCGATGTCCCCCCTGTTCTCCCTCCAACATCCATTTCATTCTGCAGGAGGCCCCATGGGGTCCTTCATGCTTCCAGTGGAAAACTCTGGTGAGACCACCAGTCTCCTGGCAGGCCTTCATCTTGACCCTGGAGGACAGGACCAGTTAGGAGAAACCGGCTAGTTAAGCCTATGAAAGGGGGTCCTACCACGCAGGAAAACCCCTTTATCTCCAGGGCATCGCCCATGTGAATTAGCTGGCTTTGTAGAGGGCTCCACAAGCACCAGCCTTGCTGAGTCACTTTCTCTAAGGGG
>NW_026746919.1:0-1227 GCF_022355385.1 Mustela nigripes
ATTGGGATCGGGCCAAATCCACAGAGAGGAAGATTCGTCCATGGCCCATGAGGCCTCCCCGACATTCCATGGCCATCGCTGATACAAAATACAGAGACAAAAGCCTGAGCAAGCACCTCAGACTCGCTGTTTCTTCATATCCTGAGGAGTTCTTCTCATGGTTTTTCGATCGGGTCTGCCATACCTACATCCCCAAACCTAAGCTGAGTTTGTGTTTTAAGACTTCTGTCCTCAAAGTCCTGAGCCACAAAGCCTCCATGCTGGGGCCCTTGGAGTCACACATTAGGACTGCGCCTACCCAATCCATGGGAATTCTGCCCATTCCATTGTACCAACTGTACAAATTAGGAGAACCCTCCAAATTCCCTGAGGCCATCCTAATAGTGTAGGTCGCCCGCCTCAAACAAGGGCGGTCTGTCACCAGCTGAGCATCTACCTTCACTCATTCCATAGATGGATGTCCCCAGGGAAGAAGATTCAACCAGACAGGACCCTAGGCCGTAATCGGATCCATTGCTTTGGTTTACAGGCATGTCTCCTCAAAAGCCTGTATTCCAATACTAGCATAGGGTTTTTCCTGAAGCACCCATCAGAACAACTCTCGTCTCCACAAGGAAACTTGTGCATGGGAGCTATGTCAAAAGCTTAGGAGAATACTTCAGGGTCCCGGTGCCACCGCCTCATTCCAAGGCCCTCATGGACACAAACACACATTAGGACCCATCCTCAGGAAAGTACATTTAACTCAGCCACCAAGATTTCTCCCGCAGATCCATCAGATCTAAACTGCCTTGTTGCTAGGAGACAATTGGAATGCGAGGCGCGTGTCCCAGGCATCCATCCTTGAACGGTGCCCTGGAGTCATTCCTTATGGGATGTCCTGGACCTCTCCAACAGGTCTCCATTGTCCCGCAGAAGGAATTCTTGAAGGGGGCATCCCACAACTCCCAACGTGGGACAACCTCCATGGCCTCGAGATTCCCTCCATTCATGAAGGGGCCGTCATGCACAGAAACTCCAACCTGAGCCAACGTCTGATCCTCGCCCTGATTTCAGATGCATGACATCTTGGTTCTGATGTGAAGGGGGAACCTGCCGTGCCCTCGCCCTGAAACCCAAATCTAGCTTGTGTTCTCAGAATTCCATCCTCACACGCTTTGCCCCGAAACCCTCAAGTTTGGCAATTCCGGACCCACAATGCAGCACTCTGCCTGCCTTCTAGAAAAA
>NW_026746919.1:1327-2209 GCF_022355385.1 Mustela nigripes
CAAAAGCTTAGGAGAATACTTCAGGGTCCCGGTGCCACCGCCTCATTCCAAGGCCCTCATGGACACAAACACACATTAGGACCCATCCTCAGGAAAGTACATTTAACTCAGCCACCCAGATTTCTCCCGCAGATCCATCAGATCTAAACTGCCTTGTTGCTAGGAGACAATTGGAATGCGAGGCGCGTGTCCCAGGCATCCATCCTTGAACGGTGCCCTGGAGTCATTCCATATGGGATGTACTGGACCTCTCCAACAGGTCTCCATTGTCCCGCAGAAGGAATCCTTGAAGGGGGCATCCCACAACTCCCAACGTGGGTCAACCTCCATGGCCTCGAGATTCCCTCCATTCATGAAGGGGCCGTCATGCACAGAAACTCCAACCTGAGCCAACGTCTGATCCTCGCCCTGATTTCAGATGCATGACATCTTGGTTCTGATGTGAAGGGGGAACCTGCCGTGCCCTCGCCCTGAAACCCAAATCTAGCTTGTGTTCTCAGAATTCCATCCTCACACACTTTGCCCCGAAACCCTCAAGTTTGGCAATTCCGGACCCACAATGCAGCACTCTGCCTGCCTTCTAGAAAAAAAAAATTGCCTAATGAGCTGCCCAGGCAGCTTAAATGAGGATCAACCTACACGGCACTCGAATGTATCCCAAAATATATAGTCCAACCTGGGCACTAATGCACTTTCTGACACAACCTGATCCCGGACCTCCTGACCAACACCCAGACAGCTGACCGCACACTGAGCACATCAGACCCGGCATGGTCTTAGGTCATCATCTCTTCCCGACCTCAGTTTTCAGTCTTCAGAACCTAGACCTTATCTCCAATCCCTGCCCAGGGGTGAGTGTGATGCAGAAATCAGAACTCTTCC
>NW_026746920.1:0-2209 GCF_022355385.1 Mustela nigripes
CTCTCTCAAATAAATAAAGAAACCTTAAAGAACCAGTCAGAAAAAGATAAACATTCAGACTTTAAAATGGGAAAAGGACAGTAAATATACAAAAACCTTCAATTTGGGGCATCTTCATGGCTCAGTGGGTTAAGCCTCTGCCTTCAGCTTGGGTCATGATCTCAGGGTCCTGGGATCCAGACCCACATCAGGCATTTGCTCAGCAGGGAGCCTAGCCTGCTTCCCTCTCTCTCTCTCTCCCTGCCTGCCTCTCTGTCTCCTTGTGATCCCTCTCTCTCTCTGTGTCAAATAAACACATTTTAAAAAAAACAAAACACTTTGTGGTGCGTAGGTGGTTCAGTTGTTAAGTATCTGCCTTTGGCTCAGGTCATGGTCCCAGGGTCCTGGGATCGCACCCCGTGTTGGATTTCCTGCTCAGTGGGAAGCCTGCTTCTCCCTTTCCCACTGCCCCTGCTTGTGTTCCCTCTCTCACTGTCTCTCTCTGTAAAACAAACAAACAAACAAAAGCAAACAAACTTTAAAAAGAAACACTCCAATCTTACTACTAACCAAAGGAAAAATAAGATTAACATGGAAGATTTTTCACTTTTCACATTGGTAAAGGCTTAAAACCTGATAACATCCAGTGTTACTTGCTCCTTTACTGTCTGAAAGGGTTTTTGTAATTTCCATAAATGTTTGATAGGATTTGCCAGTAAAACTACTTGGATCTAGGACTTTCTTTCTGGTAAGTTTGTTAATAATTATTTCAATTATTAAAATAGATATTGAATCATTCAGATTTTTGTTTTATTTTGTGTTATATATTTTTCTTTAAAAAAAAAAAAGATTTTACCTATTTGACAGAGAGAGAGAGAGAGATCACAAGTAGACTGGCAGGTAGAGGAGGAGGGGGAAGGAGAGAGCACGATCTGGGTTCAGTCCCAGGACCCTGAGATCATGACCTAAGCCAAAACTGCTGAGGCAAACACTTAATCAACTGAGCCACCCAGGCGCCCCTAACATTTTTAAGTGTGTAAGATCTGTAGTGATAACTCTCTTTTAATTTCTGATATTGGCACACAAAAATTTTATATTAAAGGATGATCATCCAAGTGTTTTGTAAAGAATTAAAAAATAAAACAAAAGCCTCCAACAATTAAAGATTAGTAAACTAAAAAACTTTATCATCTTGACAGAAGGAACTACTACATGGCCCTTAAAATGGTATGAAAACTCTGATGAAATAATACTGCATGCTTATAGGGATAACTAAAGTTTGAAAGATTCATAATAACAAGTGTTGCGGAGGGTATGGAGCAAATAGAACTTTTTAATTAATTTTATTTTATTTTAAATTCCAGTTAGTTAACATACAGTATACTATCAGTTTCAAGTTAGGATTTAGTGATTCAGCAAACAGTACAAACTCCAGTGCTCCTCAAGTGCCCTCCTCAATGTCCATCACCTATTTCACCCATGTCCCCACCTCCCTTCTGGAGACCTCCAGTTTGTTCCTGCAGTTAGAAGTCTTTTCCTGGTTTGTCCCCCTCTCTCTGTCTCTTTCCCTTTTTTCTTTATGTGCATTTGTTTTGTTTCTTAAATTCCACATGAGTGAAATCATATGATATTTGTCTTTCTCTGACTGACTTATTTTGCTCAGCATAACTATGCAATTGGAGCTTTTATTCAACTTTTATTCAGCTTCCACTGTGGTACGAGTATAAGTTAGGAATTAGAAAACTGTGTGGTAATAACTTAATGAAGCTTAAACTACGTACACCTTATGATTCCGCATCTCTACTCCTAGATATTTATCAATCATAAAATCCCTACAAGTATTCAGCAACAGACATGTACAATACTGTTTATAGCAACTGTATTCACGTTATCCCAGATTGGAAACAATTGCATTCTCTCCCCAGAAGTAGAGTGGAGAAGTACATTTTAGGTATGTTCATAGAATGGGATTCTACATAATGATGAAGAATGAACTATTGATACAGAAAATGACATGTGTAAATCTCACAGGCATTATTTGGAGAGAAAGAAGTCAGACACAAAGACGTACAGACTGAATGACTCCATTTGTCTCAGTGAGCAGGCAAAATCGATCTATGGTTTTAGAAGTCAGAATAATGGTTGCTGATGGCAAGAGATGAAAAGGTAAAACTTGAGACCCATTAGAGGGAAAGGCAAGTGAACTATCAGAAACAGAAAGTGAGAAAAC
>NW_026746921.1:0-2209 GCF_022355385.1 Mustela nigripes
TTGTAATAGAGCCTGAAGTCCGGAATTGTGATGCCACCAACGTTGGCTTTCTTTTTCAATATCCCTTTGGCTATTCGATATCTTTTCTGGTTCCATATAAATTTTAGCATTATTTGTTCCATTTCTTTGAAAAAGATGGATGGTACTTTGATAGGAATTGCATTAAATGTGTAGATTGCTTTAGGTAGCATAGACTATTTATATTGTTTTAAGACACCAAGTATGTAGTCATTTGTGACAGCAGCAGTTGGAAGCTAATTCAATGACTTCAATATTCTTTGGATTAGTGTTTCTGTTATACATTTTTCTTTCTCTTACTTTTTATAATGTGGTTGAATATACAGAACATAAAATTTACCATTTTAATCACTACTAAGATATATAATTCAGTGGCATGAACTACATTACCAAGTTAGACAATCATCATCACTATCCATTTCTAGAACATTCTTAATATCCCAGTGGAAAGTCCCTACCCATTACATAATTACTCACATGTGCTTTTGCCACCAGCCCCTGTCAATCTCTGCTCCACTTCCTGTCTCTTGAATTTGCCTCTTCAGGTCATATAAATGGAGTCACACAAGATATGACCTCTGTGTCTGGATATTTTTTCTTAGCATAGTGTTTTTGAGGTTCATCCACATTCTTTATTCTTTTACTTTTAACCTATTTACATCTTTACATTGGAAATGAATTTCTTATAGACGCAAATAGAAGAGTCTTGCTTATAGTTGTTTTTCTTGAACCCATCTTACAATCTTTGTCTTTTAAGTGTTGTGTTTAGACTGCTGACATATAATGTAAATACAGATGAGATTGTTATTAGATCTCCATTTTATTTTTGCTTCTCTCCTCTTTCATTTGTTCTACTATTTCCATTATCTGCCTTTTCTTGGCTTTAAGAAATCTTTTTAGGATTCCAATTGAATATCCCTATTGGGGTTTTAACTATACCTCTTGGGTGCTGTTAAGCAGTAATCTAGATATTATAATATGCATACTTAACACAGTCAAGTTAGAAATAGTATTTTACCTCTTCAAGTGAAATGTAGGAACCTTAAAACATCTAAATGAGGGTATCCTCACCCTTTTACATTGTAGTTGTTATATGTATTGTATCTAATGACACTTTCAGGATGTGTCAGGCCCCATGGGACCAGGCACAGGTGGGTGTGCCCTCCTCAGAAATCCTGCTTCAACCCCACAACCCCACTGGGCAGCTGGGGGATGCAGAGGGGCAGGGCTGATAATGACCAATGTGGGAGGGCCCTCGGGGTTGCAAGCGGGGAAATGAAAGAAGGGTACCCTTGCAACTCTCCATCTGATTCATTTCTAGGAGGCCTCCCCAAACCCTTACTCTGGGCTGATCCCAGCCCCATGGTCACCAAGGGGAGCCCTGTGGCCATCTGGGGTCAGGCATCTCTGCAGGCTGATGTCTACTCTCTATATAAAGAGAAGGTCTCTGAACCCTTCTTTGTGAAGACCTTGCAGGATTCCAGCAACAAGGCCAGTTTCTCCTTTGCATCCATGAGCTCACATGATTCAGGGTGATACCATTGTGCATATCAGAGCAGGAATAGCTGGTCACAGCAGGGTGACCTCCTGACCCTAGTAGTGACAGGTAAGGGCAGGAGCTGGCCCCCTCCCACTGGCACACCTTCTTCAAGCTTAAGGGAAGAGAGTGTGGCCTCAAGAGGATCTCTTGCTCACAGTCCACACCAGGGATAGGTGAGTGATGGCCCTCTTTAGCACACTACCTCCTTCTCCCTCAGGAGTGTAAACTACAACTCTTTTTTTCATTTCTTACCAATCATTCTATCTAGATGGCAAACTGAATGAGTAATTGGATTTATGTTAATTGTGGTAATCCTTCCTCCTAGTGAGATTGCATGGTGGATTGCAGAAATCCCACCATGTCATTCCTTAAAATAATAGATGGACAGATTGAAAAATAGAAAGTGCTGTGGAAATGTATAATCCCAAGTCAGGGACCAGAAGGAGTTGGTTAATGTGTGGGGACGAAAAGGTGGATCCTGCTGTTCACTTCTCCACCTTCCTGATTTTATTTTATTTTATTTTTTTTTTTAAATTTTTTATTTTTATAAACATATATTTTTATCCCCAGGGGTACAGGTCTGTGAATCACCAGGTTTACACACTTCACAGCACTCACCAAATCACATACCCTCCCCAATGTCCATAATCC
>NW_026746922.1:0-2208 GCF_022355385.1 Mustela nigripes
GATTTCTAAAAGACTTCGAAGTGAAGAGTATCCATTCACTTCTCACTCATTGCTCCTACATATTCATGAATTTGAGAGAAAAAATAGGCCCTGTGTGTCTTAGCAACTAATGGGATATATTTTGATATTTACATGCTTACACATATTATGTGTTATAGTCTTCTCTTTTACATGCTGTAAAAAGGTTAACCCATTTTCTGCAGAGATCTGAAAATGTGAAACAGTGACTGAGTAGCTGAATTCATCTAATTCGAATTTCTTGCAGGTCTAAGACCTATTGTTTTTCACTTGACTGCCTCCTTTTTCATCTGTCAATTGGTTACAAATTCTGGCACTGAAGATAATCCATTGGGGCTGGTGGCTCAGTGGGTTAAAGCCTCTGCCTTCAGTTCAGGTCATGATCTCAGGATCCTGGGATCGAGCTCCACATCGGGACATAATGTAACGACAGATAGTTTATATGGGAGCCCTTTGGGTACTCTGGTGGATGAATGTTTTTAAATTAGTTTTTCATGGACATGCGGAGTTAGAGACGAGAAGGAAGGTGGGGGAATTTAGAAGGGGAGCTGAACCAAGAGAGACTATGGACTCTGAAAAACAATCTGAGGGTTTTGAAAGGGCGGGGGGTGGGAGGTTGGGTTACCAGGTGGTGGGTATTATAGAGGGCACTGCTTGCATGGAGCACTGGGTGTGGTGCAAAAAGAATGAATACTGTTATGCTGAAAATAAATAAAAAATAAATTAAAAAATATTAGTTTTTCGTAAACTACAGAAAAAAAGAAAAGCACTCCCATTTATAGCGTACACTTTATGGTTAACAAAGCACGTGCCAACAATAAAAATAATGATGGGTTACCGTTACAATTCATAGAAAAGGAGGTACAGGGAAATTGAGTGAAAGGGAATAACAAAGTAGGTTCATAAGTCAATCTTCCTTGTAAAAAAATTAACCTGAAAGTGCGTTTCTGCCACCTCTCTCCTGTGTGATATGATAAAGAACGACCAGGATACATGAATTAGAGTTCGGGGTTTTGAAAAGCATAATAGCTTTATACCAACACTTGAGCTTTTATTTATTTATTTATTTATTGCTAACAAAATAGCTCGATTTGATATGCGGTTCCTGACAACCAACCTCAGAATTAATTCCATCTTCTTGAGAAGTCAGAAAGAACCACAAACCAAACCTCAAGATAGATTCAAAGAGAAAATGCTCTTTGAAAAATTTCCCTTCCTGGGGCACTGGAGTGGCTCAGTGAGTTAAAGCCTCTGCGTTTGGCTCAGCTCGTGATCCTAGGGTCCTGGGATTGAGCCCCATGTCTTGCTCTCTGCTCAGTGGGGAGCCTGCTTCCACCTCTCACTCTCTCTCTGCCTGCTCTCTGCCTAATTGTGATCTGTCTGTCAAATAAATAAATAAATAAATAAATAAAATCTTTACAAAAAATTTCCCTTCCTATCAGAAGTAGATCAAACCACTAACAAACACCGGGGTGCTGTGCTGCGGCCCAGTCGGGACTGTAGTACCCACAGGACTTGCCGCCTGTGTGCTCCTGAGTTAGGCCATGCTGTTCTGCTCCTGCTGCCTGCTGCCACTCCCTGCCCCAAGGCTTCTCTGGACCACCCTCTGCACACAGGTAAAGTGACACCGCGCCGCGCACTCACCTGGAGCAGAAAGCGCAGGACGCGACCTGGGGGCAGGGAGGGGGGTTGTCGAGGCCCAGCCTCCCGCGAACCCCAGGGCACTGGGACCACCCAGGACACTGCGCCGAACCCGGGTCCGCATGGGGTCAGGCTGGGGACAGCGCCTTGCGAGGTGCCCCACGCCAGCGGGGCGCTAGCCCCCATCGTTCGGCACCAGCACGTGCCTGCTGAGGACCCCCTTCCCTTTCCAGCCACAGCCCCGCTGCTTTTGTTCTGGACTTGGGATTCCAGGTGGAAACTAGTCCCTCAGACCTCCCTGGCAGCAAGGAGGGCAGGGAGGGATTCTTCGTTTTCTGCCCTCGCTCTTCGTCTCTCCCCATTCACATGCCTTCTGGCTTCCCTTTCCTCTCCTCATTGTCAGTTTTATTAAATGGTTTTCTTCTGCATGTTGACCCGAAGAGCTATTTCATGAATGAATATACACGAAACTGAGTCGGAGCCCACCTGTGAGAGCCCATCTGTAGAGGCCTTTCATTAGAATGGTCTCTCGTTCTAGCCTCAGTTCAG
>NW_026746923.1:0-2208 GCF_022355385.1 Mustela nigripes
ATTTTCCAGAGTGGTTGCACCAGCTTGCATTCCCACCAACAGTGTAGGAGGGTTACCCTTTCTCCACATCCTCGCAAGCATCTGTCATTTCCTGACTTGTTGATTTTAGCCATTCTGACTGGTGTGAGGTGATATCGCATTGTGGTTTTGATTTGTATTTCCCTGATGCCGAGTGATATGGAGCACTTTTTCATGTGTCTGTTGGCCATCTGGATGTCTTCTTTGCCAGAAATGTCTGTTCATGTCCTCTGCAAATTTCTTGATTGGATTATTTGTTCTTTGGGTGTTGAGTTTGCTAAGTTCTTTATAGATTTTGGACACTAGTCCTTTATCTGATATGTCGTTTGCAAATATCTTTTCCCATTCTGTCAGTTGCCTTTTGGTTTTGTTAATTGTTTCCTTTGTTGTGCAAAAGATTTTGATCTTGAAAATCCCAATAGTTCATTTTTGCCCTTGCTTCCCTTGCCTTTGGTAATGTTCCTAGGAAAATGTTGCTGCGGCGAGGTCAAAGTGGTTGCTGCCTGTGTTCTCCTCAAGGATTTTGGTGGATTCCTTTCTCACATTGAGGTCCTTCATCCATTTTGAGTCTATTTTCGTGTGTGGTGTAAGGAAAATAGTCCAATTTCATCTTTCTGCATGTGGCTGTCCAATTTTACCAACACCATTTATTGAAGAAGCTGCTTTTTTTCCATTTGACATTCTTTCCTGCTTTGTCAAAGATTAGTTGACCATAGAGTTGAGGGTCTATTTCTGGGCTTTCTATTATGTTCTATTGATTTATGTGTCTGTTTTTGTGCCAATACCATGCTGTCTTGATGATGACAGCTTTGTAAGAGAGCTTGAAGTACGGAATTGTTATGCCACCAACTTTGGATTTCTTTTTCAATATTCCTTTGGCTATTTGAGGTCTTTTCTGGTTCCATATAAATTTTAGGATTATTTGTTCCATTTCTTTGAAAAAGATGGATGGTACTTTCATAGGAATTGCCTTAAATGTGTAGATTGCTTTAGGTAGCATAGACATTTTCACAATATTTATTCTTCCAATCCAGGAGCATGGAACATTTTTCCATTTCTTTGTATCTTCCTCCATTTCTTTCATGAGTACTTTATAGTTTTCTGAATATAGATTCTGTGCCTCTTTGGTTAGGTTTATTCCTAGGTATCTATGGTTTTGGGTGCAATTGTAAATGGGATTGACTCCTTAATCTCTCTTTCTTCTGTCTTGTTGTTGGTGTAGAGAAATGCAACTGATTTCTGTGCTTTGATTTTATATCCTGACACTTTACTGAATTCCTGTACAAGTTCTAGCAGTTTTGGAGTGGAGTCTTTTGGGTTTTCCACATATAGTATCATATCATCTGAGAAGAGTGATAGTTTAATTTCTTCTTAGTTGATTTGGATGCATTTAATTTCCTTTTGTTTTCTGATTGCTGAGGCTAGGACTTCTAGTACTATGTTGAATAGCAGTGGTGATAATGGACATCCCTGCCATGTTCCTCACCTTAGTGGAAAAGCTTTCAGTTTTTCTCCATTGAGAATGATATTTGCGGTGGGTTTTTCATAAATGGCTTTGATAATATTGAGGTATGTGCCCTCAATCCCTACACTTTGAAGAGATTTGATCAGGAAGGGATGCTGTACTTGTCAAATGCTTTTTCAGCATCTATTGAGAGTATCATATGGTTCTTGTTCTTTCTTTTATTGATGTGTTGAATCACATTAATTGATTTGTGGATGTTGAACGAACTTTGCAGCCCTGGAATAAATCCCACGTGGTCGTGGTGATAATCCTTTTAATGTACTGTTGAATCCTATTGGCTAGTATTTTGGTGAGAATTTTCGCATCTGTGTTCATCAAGGATATTGGTCTAGAGCTGTCTTTTTTGATCGGATCCTTGTCTGGTTTTGGGATCACCGGTGATGCTGGCCTCATAAAATGAGTTTGGAAGTTTTTCTTCCATTTCTATTTTTTGGAACAGTTTCAGGAGAATAGGAATTAATTCTTCTTTAAATGTTTGGTAGAATTCTCCTGGGAAGCCATCTGGCCCTGGGCTTTTGTTTGTTTGGAGATTTTTAATGACTGTTTCAATCTTCTTACTGGTTATGGGTCTGTTTAGGCTTTCTATTTCTTCCTGGTTCAGTTGTGGTAGTTTATATGTTTCTAGGAATGCATCCATTTCTTCCAGATTGTCAAATTTGTTGGCT
>NW_026746924.1:0-2208 GCF_022355385.1 Mustela nigripes
GGGTGAGGATTTAGAGTGAAGGACAAGGGAACAGAGTTATAGTTTAGGGCTTTATGTTTATGATTTAGGCTTTAAGACTCAGGGCTTATGGGATAAAGTTCAAGGTCAAATTTGGGGTTTGGCTTCATGTTGAGATTTGGGTTCAGGGTTCATGACTTGGAGGTCTGGTTTAGGGTTTGGGTTTGTGGTTCAGGGCTTGGATCCAGGGCTCAGGTACAGGCTTTGTGTTCCATTCCAGGTTTGGGATTCAGGGTTCTAGTTTGGGCTTTAAGGTCAGCTTATATTTCAGCGTTGTTAGGGGTTAAGGTTAGGTTTAGGGATGACACATTTTCTTCAGTTGTCATCATGGACAAAAAAATTCAATCTGAAGTTTCTAAGTCAGAAATGTGCTCCCCCCACCTCCTGCTGTGCTGTGCGCGGGGCTGAGGGGTCCCCCCTTTCTGGGCTCGGGTGCTCCTTGGTCCTCATCTGTGTTTGTGTGCTCCCGGATTCGGTTCCTGGGGCTCCTCAAATGGTCTGCAGTCAGGGAGCGTCCGCCTGCTTCGGTGCTTGTGCTCCCCCCACTGCAGCCCTGCGGGGTCCTTCCCGTGTCCACACCCACTCCAGGCTTGCGCCGATTCAGAAATTCGGGAGCCAGAGTGAGGACTCTGTAGATGGTTTTGGGGAGAGTAGGTATTTTCCCAGTGTGGGTTCTTCCCTGTAGGTTCTTCCCCAGATGTATTTCATCTGGGGGCGCCTGGGTGTCTCCGCGTGTTAAGCCTCTGCCTTGGGCTAGGTCATGATCTCAGGGTCCTGGGATCGAGCCCTTCATCAGGCTCTCTGCTTGGCGGGGAGCCTGCTTCCCCATCTTTCTCTCTGCCTGCCTCTCTGCCTACTTGTGATCTCTGTCTGTCAAATAAATAGAATTACTAAAAGCTATTATATGATCTTTTACAAACCATTTCCTATCTTTGCATTCTCATGTGCCAAGACAGACACGGATTATTTAAAACCCTGAAGAGAGTGCTCTTGCCTTTACATTGCCTGTAACCTTCGTGTAATAGATTTATGATTGATGATAGATTTAGTTAAAATATAACTATTTAAAATATTTACTCTCAGTAAACGATTTCATTCTATGCTCATTTAAGTAACTTGGTGCATAATCCCTTTTCTATTAAACCATAGTGCAAGGACCAATGCCACGTTTCCGAGAGAACCCCAAGCTATTTCTAGCACCTACCCTGGAGGTCATGTAATAACCAAAGACCAAAAAAACAAACAAAAAACCTGAAAATCCAGGTCGACGTGCCATCCCTGCCTGGAGTCAAGGAGACTGCTCAGATAGATCACGGGCAGGCATCTCAGCCCAGGCCTGTGCTGGGGAAGCTGGTTCCTGGCTTTGGGCGCAATCTGGAAGCCAGCAAACTGACCCAAGTGTGCAGCCGGTTTTTATGACTGATGATCTCTTCGCAGCCATGCTGCGCACGGACACCCGCTCAGAGAGCCAGGCTAGGAGGCTGCCCAGCGCTGGCGCTGGCAATGCTGGCAGCATGCCAGGGCTTCGCCCCACCCCAGCCTGGGCCTGGGCCGCAGGAGAGAGGGGGCGGGGCCGGTTCAGAGAAGGGGCTTTGCTAATTTCCAAAGCTGGAAGTGAGTTCGCGGAGGACTCAGGAGGGAGGGGGGCGGGGGCGGGTCTGGGGCTGCCGGGAGAAGGGGCTTTGCTAATTGCCAAGGCGGGAAGTGAGCTCTCCGAGGACAACCCGGAGGAGGAGGTCTGGGAGGAGGTGGAGGGGCTGGCGGAAGAGGGGCGCCAGCGGGACTGCAGGACCCACCGTACTCGCTGCCCCTGCGCTCCTGCGCTCCAGCCTAGCCCCCGAGGCCGCGGTGTCCCGTTCCCGCCACCTGCTGCCCCTCCCCGCCCCATGGCTTCTCCGGAGGACCATATGCTCACAGGTAAAGTGACACCGTGACTCGCCCTCACCTGAAGCAGAAAACGCGGGCCAGGAGCGGGGGGCGGTGGGGGGGCCTGAGCACAGCCTCCCGCCAACCCCAGGGCACCGGGACCACCCAGGACGCCGCGCCGCATCCCCATCTGCAAGGGGTAGGGCCTGGGACAGCGCCACAGGAGGTACCCTCCCCCGCCAGCGGGCGGGCTAGCCCCCATCGTTTGGCACCCCCATGCGCGTGTCAGAGCCTCCTGCCATTCCCAGGGCACCCAGAACCCAG
>NW_026746925.1:0-2208 GCF_022355385.1 Mustela nigripes
TCACCTAATAGTAAAATTTACAAGTCTCAATGACAAAGAGAAAATCCTGAAAGCAGCCCGGGAAAAGAAGTCTGTAACATACAATGGTAAAAATATTAGATTGGCAGCTGACTTATCCACAGAGACCTGGCAGGCCAGAAAGAGCTGGCATGATATTTTCAGAGCACTAAACGAGAAAAACATGCAGCCAAGAATACTATATCCAGCCAGGCTATCATTGAAAATAGAAGGAGAGATTAAAAGCTTCCAGGACAAACAAAAACTGAAAGAATTTGCAAACACCAAACCAGCTCTACAGGAAATCTTGAAAGGGGTCCTCTAAGCAAAGAGAGAGCCTACAAGCGGTAGATCAGAAAGGAACAGAGACCATATACAGTAACAGTCACCTTACAGGCAATACAATGGCACTAAATTCATATCTCTCAATAGTTACCCTGATGTTAATGGGCTAAATGCCCCTGTCAAAAGACACAGGTTATCAGAATGGATACAAAAACAAAACCCATCTATATGTTGCCTCGAAGAAACTCATTTTAAGCCCGAAGACACCTCCAGATTTAAAGTGAGGGGGTGGAAAAGAATTTACCATGCTAATGGACATCCCAAGAAAGCAGGAGTGGCAATCCTTATATCAGATCAATTAGATTTTAAGACAAAGACTATAATAAGAGTAGAGGAAGGACACTATATCATACTCAAAGGGTCTGTCCAACAAGAAGATTTAACAATTTTAAATATCTATGCCCCCAACGTGGAAGCAGCCAACTATATTAACCAATTAATAACAAAATCAAAGAAACACATCCACAATAATACAATAATAGTAGGGGACTTTAACACTCCCCTCACTGAAATGGACAGATCATCAAAGCAAAAGATCAGCAAGGAAAAAGGCCTTAAACAACACACTGGACCAGATGGACATCACAGATATATTCAGAACATTTCATCCCAAAGCAACAGAATACACATTCTTCTCTAGTGCACATGGAACATTCTCCAGAATAGATCACATCCTCGGTCCTAAATCAGGACTCAACTGCTATCAAAAGATTGGGATCATTCCCTGCATATTTTCAGACCACAATGCTCTAAAGCTAGAACTCAACCACAAAAGGAAGTTTGAAAAGAACCCAAATACATGGAGACTAAACAGCATCCTTCTAAAGAATGAATGGGTCAACCGAGAAATTAAAGAAGAATTGAAAAAAATCATGGAAACAAATGATAATGAAAATACAACGGTTCAAAATCTGTGGGACACAACAAAGGCAGTCCTGAGAGGAAAATATATAGCGGTACAAGCCTTTCTCAAGAAACAAGAAAGGTCTCAGGTACACAACCTAACCCTACACCTAAAGGAGCTGGAGAAAGAACAAGAAAGAAACCCTAAGCCTAGCAGGAGAAGAGAAATCATAAAGATCAGAGCAGAAATCAATGAAATAGAAACCAAAAAAACAATAGAACAAATCAACGAAACTGGGAGCTGGTTCTTTGAAAGAATTAATAAAATTGATAAACCCCTGGCCCGACGTATCAAAAAGAAAAGAAAAAAGACCCAAATAAATAAAATCATGAATGAAAGAGGAGAGATCACAACTAACACCAAAGAAATACAAACTATTATAAGAACATACTATGAGCAACTCTACGCCAACAAATTTGACAATCTGGAAGAAATGGATGCATTCCTAGAAACATATTAACTACCACAACTGAACCAGGAAGAAATCAAAAACCTGAACAGACCCATCACCAGTAAGGAGATTGAAACAGTCATTAAAAATCTCCAAACAAACAAAGCCCAGGGCCAGACGGCTTCCCAGGGGAATTCTACCAAACATTTAAAGAAGAACTAATTCCTATTCTCCTGAAACTGTTCCAAAAAATAGAAATGGAAGGAAAACTTCCAAACTTATTTTATGAGGCCAGCATCACCTTGATCACAAAACCAGACAAGGATCCCACCAAAAAAGAGAGCTATAGACCAATATCCTTGATGAACACAGATGCGAAAATACTCAACAAAATACTAGCCAATAGGATTCAACAGTATATTAAAAGGATTATTCACCACGACCAAGTGGGATTTATTCCAGGGCTGCAAGGTTGGTTCAACATCCGCAAATCAGTCAATGTGATACAACACATCAATAAAAGAAAGAACAAGAACCATATGATACTCTCAATAGATGCTGAAAAAGCATT
>NW_026746926.1:0-2207 GCF_022355385.1 Mustela nigripes
AGCCTCTGTCAGAAAGGGCATTATTGCCCAGGTCTGCCTATATGTTTTGGGTACAGCCAAGTGGCGTGCAGGTTGATCTTCATTTGGGGTTTCTGGGTAGCCCCAGAAGGCAATGTTTTTCTTCTGGAGGGCAGGTAGAGTGCTGCATTATAATTGTGGATTGCCAAACTGGAGGGCTTGTGGGCCATTAGTCTGAGGATGGAAGTCTTAAGACACAAGCTAAGTTTACGTTTCTG
Source organism: Mustela nigripes (assembly GCF_022355385.1). Lineage (NCBI taxonomy): Eukaryota > Metazoa > Chordata > Mammalia > Carnivora > Mustelidae > Mustela > Mustela nigripes. Next base: position 237 of record NW_026746926.1, read on the forward strand.
GTGAGGACATGGCAGGCACAATCTACAGACCTGAACCGAGATCTCGTGCATCTGAAGTCAGGGTGAGGATCAGACTAACACTCAGGTTGGACCTTATGTCCCTGAGGGCCCCTTCATGAAGGGGGGGGGGGTATCACGAGGCCATGGGTGTTTTCTCACGATGGAAGTTGTGAGAAGCTCCCAACTTCAAAGATTCTTCTGCAGGACAAATGATACCTGTTGGTTGGCTCCAGGCCAACGATTCCTAGCAGGGTTTTAAGGATCGATGGCGGGGTAGGACACCTCGCATTCCAATTGTCTCCTAGCAACAAGACAAGTTTGATCTGCTGGATCTCGAGGAGCAAGCGAATACGCTGAGTTGAAATGGACTCTCCTGTGGATGGGTCCTAATGTGTTTTTGTGTCTATGGATACCTTGGAATGAAGCGGTGGCACTGGGCCATGAAGGGTTTTCCTAAACAGAGGCTTTAACAAAGCTCCCACGTGCTAGTTTCCCATGTGTAGATGAGATTTGTACTGAACTGTGAGTCAGGAAACAGCCATATGCTGGTATTGAAATCCAGGCCTCTGAGGAGAGATGCCTGGAAACCAAAGCAATGGATCCGATAGGTGCCTAGGGGCCTGTTCGTTCCTTTTTACCTCTAGGAATATCAGTCTACGGGTCTGAGTGCAGGTAGGTTCTCGGATTTGCTCAGATTACTCCAGTTTGTCCTGGGAAGCCACCACTATTGGGATGGCCTCAGGAATTTTGGAGGTTTATCCTATTAGTAGGGTTGTGGCCATTGGAATGGGCACACACAATTCCCTTGGAGAGGGCAAGTACAGTACTCAGGTTGGCTCCAGGGGCCTGAACCTGTAGGGTGTTTAGGCCCGGCTGTTTGGACAGTTGTCTGAAAACACAAACTCGGCTTATGTTTCGGGTCATAGGTATGGCAGGACTGATCTACAGACCTTGAGGAGAAATCTTCAGGATATGAAAAAAGGGCGAGTGTCAGGCTCTTGCTCACGTTTTTGTCTCTGGATATCGTGTCACTCATGGTCGTGAAATTTCCGGGTGACTTCATGGGAAATGGGTGAGTCTTATTCTCTGGGGTTTGGCCTTGTCCAAAGAGTTTGAGGTCATTCTGTGGGATGGAAGAAGTCCGTTTTTTTTTTTTTTTGTTGTTGTTGTTGTTGTTGTTTTGTTTTGTTTTGTTTTTTAACCTCAGGTGTCCCACCAAATGAGGGATTCCAGAGTAAAGCCCTGGGGAGGGGCGACTGGACAACCAGAAATCTGGTTAAAAATTGGGGTCTAGGGACATGTCAAGCCCATTATGACATCTAATGGTCCAGCCACTGTGAGGACTTACTAGAGGACAGGACTCACGCTGAGTGTCACAATGCGTGTTTATGCCCTCCTCGCACTCAAGAATGGGCGGGGCCTCAGGGTAAATGCTGGTTTCTCCTACACTGATCGTTGGACAACTTTCCCACCACAAGGCTTCTTGCCTTGGGTAAGGAGGAGTTCTGATTTCTGCATCACATTCAACCCTTGTCAGGGCTTGGAGTTAAGGTCTAAGTTCTGAAGCCTGAAAAGTTAGGTTGGGAAGAGATAACGAGCTAAGACCATGTCGGGTGTGATGTTCTCAGTGTGCGGTCAGCTGTCTCGGTTGGTCAGGAGGTCTGGGCTCATTCTGTATCAGACAGTGTATTAGTGGCCAGGTTAGACTATCTAATTTGGGTAGATTCGAGTGCCGTGTATGTCTATCCTCATTTGGGTTATGTGAGAAACTCCATAGGTCAAAATTTTTCTTCTGGAAGGCAGGCAGAATGCTTCATTTTGTGTCCCGAATTTCCAAATGTGAGGGCTTGGGGGCCAGGAGTGTGAGGACGGAAGTCTGAGAACACAAGCTAGTCATAGGTTTTAGGGCGAGGGCAAGGAAAGAACACTCTGCAGAGCTGCATCGAGATCTCGTGCATCTGAATTCAGGGT
>NW_026746927.1:0-2207 GCF_022355385.1 Mustela nigripes
AAGCTGTACTTGAACCGGGGTAAGGTGGGAAGCAATGATGGGTTCTGAGGTGTCCCACACCTGAGGGTCTACAGTAGGTAGGTCATCTGGAGTGAGGGTCGAGGGAGTGGAGAGGTGTAGGATGAGACAGGTTGAGGTGGATAGAGGGGAGGAAGAGGAGAGGCAGATAGTTGCCCTTAGTTTCTGGAGACAGTCCCTACCCAGTAGAGGGACCAGGCAGGAAGGAATCATAGGAACGAGTGGGGGAAGTGAAACCCATCCAGGCTACAGGTAAGGGGAAGAGTCACCCTAGGGTTGGAGGAGGTCCCATCGATCCCCATAACAGTAATTGGTGAGGTTTGAGTAAGTCCCGAGTAGGAAGGCAGAACAGAGTAAGTAGCCCCCGTGTCCAACAAAAAAGAGATGGACTTACCCGCTACCTGGAGCGTAACCATGGGCTCGGCCTGGGTGAGAGGGGTGGCCGAGTCTGGGCTTCGTCAGTCGTCCCCCAATCCAAGCAGTTGAAAGGCCGGACTTACTGTCTCGGGGGGTCCCCCACGTTGAGGCGCCGAAGATACCCCGAGGTTAGGGCAGTCGGATTTCCAGTGGCCCATCAAATGGCATTGAGGGCAAGGCTGAGTTGGCGGCTTTGGATTGAAGCACTGGCGAGCCCAATGTCCCTCGGCCCCGCATTTGAAACAGGCCCCCCGGCGGGGTGCGATTGGTTGCCCCTCTCTGCAACTGAACCTTTTGCTGGAATATGGCTTGTCGTTTAAGCTCATCTGCCTCCTCACGGGAATTAAAAACCTTAAATGCCATTTTCACCAAGTCAGAAATGGGGGTCTGAGGGTCCTCCTCAGCCTACTTTAACTTTCTCTGTATATCCGGTGCCGATTGAGAGATAAAATGAGTAGCCAGTACTGTGGCCCCCACAGGAGAGGCAGGGTCCAAGCGAGTGTACTGGGTTAAAGGTTAGGTCAACTGGTTAAGAAACATGGTGGGGTTGTCATAGGGGCCTGGACAATATACCTAATCTTGTCGTAATTAACGGCCTTATTAGAGGCTGGCCACATGCCTGCTATGAGACACTGGACCATCCGGTCGCGGCGCCAGTGGCCATCTTGGCCATCCTGATAATCCCAACCTGGTTCTACAGCTGGGACCGCCCCGGCTCCAGCATCAGTGATCTGGACCTGATCCGCGTGCTCCCGGGCAGCAGCCTGGATGCGTTCCCTCTCCTCTATGGTGCGGGTGGTGGTCTGGACCACATGTAAATCATTCCAGGTGAGGTCATAGGCTTGGGCCAGATATTGGAATTCTTTAATATAGTTATCAGGACTGGCCGAAAAGGAGCCCAAACGTTTCTCAATTTGGGAAAGGTCCTGTAGAGAGAAGGGCGCATGAACTCAAACTTCCTCAACTCCAGCAACCTCCCTTGGGGGGCAGACTAACTCAGCGGGGGGCTTTCGAGCCCTAGTGCGGCTGGAGCCACACAGACACATTCACGCAGTCAGGCACTCTTCAGGTTCAAACAGATTGGACACGCTCCCCTTTGGGAATCCCTGGCTAATGGGAGGTGATCAGTTTCCCCTTCCATTCTTTACGAAAGGATCTAGCTCAAACAGTAGCCCTGAGGCTATTACAACAGAATTCAATTAAACACAAAAGGTGTTTACCAAGAGATTTCAAAAGCATAAACCTAGTTCCGGAGACCAGCGCTCGGGGTATTTTATCCCATTCTGTTAACGGTTACCAAAGACTTTGATTGCTACCTTAAGAATGACCCATTAAAACTCCGAGACACACAATTAACCAGCAGTTCTAGTCATCTCTTTGCTAGCAGATTTTAACAAATAACAAGAGCCTATTTGACCTTCAGTAAACTTTGATTGGAGTTTCCCGTTTACTGTGGATAAATTTGTCAGGAGTTCGGATAGGAGTGGGGATGGGGAGGAGGAGGGGTAGACGAGAGCGCTGGTTCAGAAATCCTGAATTTAAGGGACCTTGGGGTGAAGGATCGTGGTAAAGAGGAGGAGGAGGAGGAACCAGAGGCCCTCTTGTCAGTGGGTGGGTGAAGCTCTCCGGGGGTTCAGAGAGAGGAGACGGGGAGGAGAGGTCCGAGTCTTTGGAAGCAGTGGGTGGCAGGGTAGGGGGAGGGGAGCGGGCCAAGAGGACCTGAGAGGTGGAGCAGTGAGAGCAGAGGAAGGGGCGAGAGTGCAGAGTCCAGA
>NW_026746928.1:0-2206 GCF_022355385.1 Mustela nigripes
ACAGGGATAGGAAAAGTTTCTCTCACCCACCTGTGGGTTGCTGGAGCTGCCAGCCCTGCCGTGTCTTGAGTGTGATGCTGCACTGTGGCTCTTGGGCAATTTCAGCACAAAAGGGTCTCACTGTTACACTTGGAAGCTCGATCTATTGCTTTGTTAGGTGCTACAGTGTCCTTTTCAGTTCTTTCTGGAATTCCAAGTCTGGCCTGCTGACTCTGGAAAGCTAAGGAGGGGGTAGGGAGATAGAATACATACATACTGATCAGAGAAGAAATTTACGAGAGATGGAAGGATACTTAAGGTTTTGAGCCAATCACAGCAAAGCAAGAGGGCCAGTCTCTTGTGCTCCACCACCTAGAAGCTACTCTCTTTCTGTCAAAAGCCAGGCCAGCCCCTGCCACCATTCCAGCTGCTCAGACTATGGAGATAGAAAGAGAAGCAGAAGACAGACAATCATACCCTGGCAATAAGCAACAGCCACAGCTTTCCCTTTAGAGGGAATGCACAGAAAATCCAAGAAAGAATCTATTCAATGATGCTAATTCAGGAACAGAAATCACCAAAATCTGCCCTTTGTGGGGTCCTCCAAGCCAGCTCAGCCCTTTCCAGGCATCACAACACACATGCCTCTAATGGTTGTTAAGAACCAAAGTCCCCCATTCCTCCCTCTTGAAAATACTGGGAAATGTTATTTCAGTGCCAGCCTGCATGGACAGGGTTCCCCAGGGATCACAGAGGAGAATTGCTGAGATCCACAGCTGGGATGGGGAGAAATAGGAATTTGGAAATCTGCATGGAACTCTATCACATATCACTAGAGTTCTCAGTGATTCCTTGGTCAGAAGGGGAGGATGAACCTGCTAGCTGTCCTCTTCTTTTTTTGTAGGAATAGGGACACTAAACTCCATCCTAATCTATACGGCTACTCAGAGTAAAATTGCTTTAGTCTGTAGTGTCCTTTGCTGCTTCAGTGTGGCTATATGACTGAATTTTAGCCAATGGAGTATGATGAATGACTTCTGGAGAAGGTCCTTAAGATGCCAAGTCATGCTCTTCCCTTCCATGCTTCTGCCATTTGGAATAAGCCTGTGATGTGATGACTGGGGCTGGAGCAGCCACATTGGACCATGAAGTGGCTTTGGTGTAGGAGATAACTTGGAGAAGACAGGGTGTAGCTCATATAAACTTGCAGAATCACTATGTTGCACAACCCATCATCAAAATCTCCCAACAAACAAGAGCTCAGAGCCAGACAGCTTCATGAAACTGCTCCAAAAAATAGAAATGGAAGGAAAACTTCCAAACTCATTTTATGAGGTCAGCATTATCTTGATCCCAAAACCAGACAAAGACCCCATCAGAAAAGAGAATTACAGACCAATATCCTTGATGAACATTGATACAAAAATTCTCACCAAAATACTAGCCAGTAGGATCCAACAGTACATTAAAAGGATTAGTCACCATTACCAAGTGGGATTTATTCCTGGGCTGCAAGATTGGCTCAACATCCACAAATCAATCAGTGTGATACAATACATTAATAAAAGAAAGAACAAGAGCCATATGATTCTCTCAATAGATGTTGAAAAATCATTTGACAAAGACAGCACCCTTTCTTTCTTTTTTTAAGATTTTATTTATTTGACAGAGAGAGATCACAAGTAGCAGAGAGGCAAGCATAGAGAGAGAGAAAGAGAGAGAGAGAGAGGAGGAAGCAGGCTCCCTGCCCAGCAGAGAGTCTGACACGGGACCCGATCTCAGGACCCTGAGATCATGACCTGAGCTGAAGGTAGAGGCTTAACCCACTGAGCCACCCAGGCAGCCCCAACAGCACTCTTTCTTGATCAAAACTCTTCACAGTGTAGGGACAGAGGGTACATACCTCAATATCATAAAAGCCATCTATGAAATACACACAGTGAATACCATTCTCAATGGGGAAAAACAGCTTTCCCCTAAGGTCAGGAACATGGCAGGGATGTCCACTATCACCACTGCTATTCAAAATAGTACTAGATGTCCTAGCCTCAGCAATCAGAGAACAGAAAGAAATAAAATGCATCCAAATCAACAAAGAAGTCAAACTCTCGCTCTTTGCAGATGAGATGATATTCCATGTGGAAAACCCAAAAGACGCCACCCCAAAACTGCTAGAACTCATACAGGAATTCAGTAAAGTGTCAGGATATAAAATCAATGTACAGAA
>NW_026746929.1:0-2206 GCF_022355385.1 Mustela nigripes
TGCCTTCTTCAATGCCCATCATCCATCGATCCCTCCCCAACCCACTTCCCTCCACGAACCCACAGTGTGCACGGATACCTTCACCCTGAGAGTTCTGTCGTGAGCCATCACCACGGTGACCTGATCACACGCATCCATCCTTCTGTTTCAACTGTCACTCTGTGAGCTGAGCCCCTGGCATTTGGGTGAATGGGTAAAAGGTCCCCATGATGGGAAATCTCAACTGCTGTTCTGCTGGTTTGTGCCTATTGATTTTCTGAATTCTCTTCTCTCAAGCTTGCTGCCTCCCTTTTTCAGAAACCGGCTTATTCTCTTTGGCTTTTCCTATCCACCCTCTGATTCCTCCTCTAGGTTCAATACCTGTATTTGTTCATTTGTCTGGGTTATTTCATTGGGATTTTGTGGGGAAGCCGTCTTTCTTAAATCACTTCTACGTTCAGAAAACCTACTCTTTCTGAATGCCAATTTTGGACACAGTCCTACAGGGACAACACACAGGTCACATGCCACACTGCTTTCCCTGGATCAGGAGAATCATGGTGCGACCAAGGCACCACATTTGAGGGGAATGAATTGCCGGTCACCTCTTCCCAATGGACATGACAAAATCGGAGAGGAATAGTCAGTGGTCAAAATGCAGGTGTTGTTAGAAGGAGAGTCACTGGAAGATAATTGGGTGTTCTCATGGGTTGATGTGGAGGTTTTCATGGGCCATCTGCTTGATGCCTGGGGGTGGATGGGAACGGGCTGTGCCACCGGGTGGGTTAACAGGACACACAGCAGCTGCACAGTGGACTGTCTCCTGCTCTCAAAGGTACTGCTGCGCAGGGTTCTCCAGGCCCGGCCTAGGGAGGGAGACAGGAGACTGTCCGCTAAACCTACAATCTCCAGAGGGGATCAAGATACCTGAGAGTAGACAGGGGATGCTGGCAAAAAATAAGAAAGTATGGAGGGACTCACTCCAGCCAGGGTAGCCTCACTTCCATCCAGGCTCCTCAGAGCAGTCCGCACATGAAGTGCAGGCCACTCAGCATCATCCATCTCCTCCCTGAATCCAACCACCCCCATCCCACATGGCCACCTGTATGTCCGTTCTTACCATCAACTGCTCCTCGGGACTGGTGAGCTCAAGGCAAGCGAGTTCTCGACAGGGTCAAAGTGTGACCTTTGGGAGCGGAAGGCAAGTGAGTTCTCGGTGGGGTCCTATGTGACCATTGGGAGTTTGAATCAGCTTGGGAGTCAAGCAGAACCCCAGGAACCATGGGCTTCAGCTGGCCTTCAGGACTGCCTTGGGTGACTGTGCTGAACTTGCAAAGAGGTGAGGAAACATGGCCCATGCTACACGTTCCTGGTCCTTCACTAGGCCTCATTGGTCAGAAACCGCAACATAGTTGATATCAGGGCCCAAACACAGAGGTGAGTGAGGACTGAGGCTGGTCTCGTGGCACTCGCTCTCCCTCACAGAAACTCTGGCACAGAGGGATTTGAGAGAGTGAGCGCAGCTCTTGGTTAAAGGCTTCAGGACGTTTTCTCAGGGGCTGTGGGTTGGTGTCAGGAGCTCGGGGATCTCCAGCCATAGGGAAACGACGACATTCCTGTCCCAGATCCATCTCTCATCAGGGTGGCAACTCTGGATGGTCCCTTCACCACCCTACATTTCAGGGCCCTCCACTGTCCAATGGGGCTTCCAACACATTGCCACTCCCATTGGTGCTGCTGTGGGAAGGACAAGACAAAGACACACAGATTCTCTGTTCGCTGTCAAGCATCGTTCTCATGGGCTTCCAGCAGGGAATAGATGACACAGACGGTCTTCTGAGTCTTGGAGTGAATCGAAGGTTGGAAGAGCAGGTGGGTAACCAGAGACCCCCCTGTACCCTGTGGAATTCAAGAGACCTAGGCCAGGGAGTACTCGGAGCTAGGGACCCACCCCACTGAGGGCAGAGCCCAGCATCCCCAGAGCAGCAGACCATGGGTCGTCAGCTGCACTAACTCCCCTTTGTCCTCAGTCACAGCCGCCCCAGCATCCTTGCTGCTCTCTGACCTAGAGGAAGATTCAACGGGAAACGACGATTCTGATGGAGGAACCACCCTGTGCCTGTAATTCACTTCCACCTCCATCTCTTGGGCTTCTTCTCTCCTCTGTCCATAAGTGCCTCCTCCCAGCTCCTCCCCTTTCCCTGCTTGGACGACACCCACCCTGGAG
>NW_026746930.1:0-223 GCF_022355385.1 Mustela nigripes
GCCTCCACAGAAAACCTGAAAGGACTGGGTTCAGAAAGCTTTTAGTTTGTTAAATGTATGAAAAGGCAGGAAGACTGGCAGTCTTACAGAAGGTAATAGAAGCTCTGTGCCCATTCTCCATACCTTGCCCTGTGCACTTCGTTATCTATCTATTGATTTAAATCTTCTATTATATCTTTAATAAGCTGGCAAACATAAAGTAAGTATTTTTCTGAGTTTTGTG
>NW_026746930.1:323-2205 GCF_022355385.1 Mustela nigripes
ATCTGGGGAGGGAAGAGGAGCTGGAGATTAGATCAGCAAATGACAATGATTTAGTCAGTCATGACTCTGTCATGAAGCCTCCACAGAAAACCTGAAAGGACTGGGTTCAGAAAGCTTTTAGTTTGTTAAATGTATGAAAAGGCAGGAAGACTGGCAGTCTTACAGAAGGTAATAGAATCTCTGTGCCCATTCTCCATACCTTGCCCTGTGCAGTTCTTTATCTATCTATTGATTTAAATCTTCTATTACATCTTTTAATAAGCTGGCAAACATGAAGTAAGTACTTTTCTGAGTTTTGTGAGTCCCTGTAGCAAATTAAAAGAACGTAAGAAGTAGGCCACTGGGACCTCTAACCTGTAGTTGCTCAGTCACAAGCACAGGTAATAACCTGGGGCCTACAGTGAGACTGGCATCTGAGGTGGGGTTGGAGATAGTCTTGGAGGACTGATCCCTTAACTGATGAAATCTCACGCTATGTTCAGGTAGGTAGTGTCAGAATTTAGTTGAATTCTTGGAGATCCTGCTGTTGTCTGAAAATTACTTGGCATTGTTGGTATGATGTCCTAAAACCCAAAAAGATATAGCTACCTCAAAATAAGATAAGGTTGACAGCTTATATATAATAAGTGAGTATATCAGGGATTTAAAATATACCCAATAAATAATGTAAGGAAATAAGGAAAGATTTTGAAATAAAAACAAGAATAAGAACCTAGTGGTACTAATAGATTAAATATATGTAATCTAGTTGAATTAAGAATACAATGGAGAGAATACGTAATGGATTCAATAGAGATAAGAAGTCACTTAAGGATATAGTCATCTGGATACCAGCAAAGCTTTAAAATTATCAATATAAAAGAGGTGTAAGATGTAGGTGATGTGTGTGGAAGAAAAGCTAGAGAAAAAATTAGATTTCCTTACTACTCATAGCATGCTGACAAGTCCTTGAAGTTCCTCTGGGGACTCAGCTGCTTCCATGTGGACACATCCACTCAGGGCAAAAAGCATTCTTAGTCCACCCCCCCCCCATACTGTAAATCTACTTTCACATGTAAAAATTACTTTGGAAACTTCTTTGTCTCTACTGCCCACCCCTGCCCTCAAGATATACATTGGCAATCAAGATATACATTGGCAATCATCTCCCAAGCATATACCCACTGATACACATCAGAAGAGGCTCTTCCCTGAGTTTTTACTAAATAGTAATAAATGATCTTTCCCTAACAATAGCTAGCCCCCTCAAGGTCCTGGAAACCTTGTTTATAAAATACCTTGGAGGCTTGTGCTATCCCTAACCTCCTCCCAAATTGAAAGTATATAATCAGCCACTCCTCATGAACCTCTCTCTACACTACAAATAAATAAATAAATATTTTTTAAATAAAATAAAATAAATGAATTTTTTTAAATGAAAGAAGAAAAAGGAAAGAAATATTTGAATATTAATGTACATCTATTTCTCAAGCATAAAATAGTCAAGACACTGGATTAAAACTTTCACACAAGAAAAGAAAGAAAATATTCATAACTATAGTTGACTCTATGAATCCCAAACTAGGGCATACATACCAAAGACAAAAAAAAAAAAAAAAAATCAAAAGTGTTGGAGAGAAAAAAAATAATTCTTTAATAAAGAAACAAGAATCAGACTGACAGAAATTTTTTAAAAAACATCAGATATAAAAAAGAATGAAGTAATAGCTTTATTATCTTGAAAAAAATAATCACAAATGTAAACATTTAGATCCTTATAAAATGTCATTGGAATAGGAAGGCATAATAAAAAAAAATATTTTCAGGAATACAGACCACAGATAATTTGCCTTAATTTGTGTAGGCAGCACTTAAATACTAATATTATTTTAACAGTTAAAAT
>NW_026746931.1:0-2205 GCF_022355385.1 Mustela nigripes
AACCAAAAGGTCTCAATTGTCCTGCAGAAGAATCATTGCAGTTGGGAGCCTCTCACAACTCCCATCGTGGGAAAACACCCATGGCCTCGTGATCCACCCCCCCTTCAGTAGGGGCCATCAGGGACAGAATGTCCAACGTGAGCGATCGTCTGATCCTCGCCCTGACTTCAGATGCACGAGATCTCGATTCAGGTCTGTAGATTGTGCCTGCCACACATTCCCCCAGAATCCTAGGCCTATCTTGGGTTCTCAGAATTCTGTGCTCAGTCTACTGGCCCACAAGCTCTCTATTTTGGCATTCCAGACTACAATGCAGCACTCTGCCTGCCCTCCAGAAGAAAAACATTGCCCTCGGGGGCTACCCAGAAACCCCAAATGAGGATCAGCCTGCACGCCATTCAGCTGTACCCCAAATATATAGGCTGACCTGGGCACTATTGCCCTTTCTGACACAGACTGAGCCTGGACCTCCTGGCCCAACCCAGACAGCTGGCCGCACACTGAGCACATCGGACCCGCCATGGCCTTAGTACGTCATCTCTTCTCAATCTCAGTTTTCAGGCTTCAGAACCTGGAGCTTATCTCCAATCATGGCCCGGGTTTGAAAATGATGCAGAAACAGAACTCTTTCCCAATGGCAAGAAACCTTTTGGTTGGCATGTTTTCCAAGGTTCAGTGTAGTTGAAACCAGTGTGGCCCATGAAGCCCCGCCAATGCTTTCGGGCCACATTGGTCACAAACACACATTGTGACCCTCAGACTGAGCCCAGTCCTCAGGTAAGGCCTCTCAGTGGCCAGATGGAGAGACAGCATATTGAGCTTGCCATGCTCCTAGGCCCCAATTTTTAAACCATATTTCGTGTTGTCTTTTCAATCTTCCCCAGGGCTCTGCATTGGAATTCCTCTTTTGGTGGGACACCTGAGTTAACCAACCTGAAAGGAGTCCTCCCGTCCCACAGATTAACGAAAAACAATTGGGATCGGGCCAAATCCACAGAGAGCAAGATTCGTCCATGGCCCATGAGGCCTCCCCAACATTCCATGGCCATCGCTGATACAAAATCCAGAGACAAAAGCCTGAGCACGCTCCTCACTCGCTCATTCTTCATATCCTGTAGAGTTCTTTAGATAAGAACATACACGGCCCTCGAATGCACCCATAACATATGGTCTAACCTGGGCACTAATGCTCTGTCTGACAACCTGAGGGCGGTCCTCGTGACCAACACTCAGACAGCTGACCGCACACTGAGCACATCAGACCCGCCATTGCCTTAGGTCACCATCTCTTCCCTACCTCAGTTTTAAGGCTTCAGAACCCTGAACTTATCTCCAAACACTGCCCAGGGGTGACTGTGATGCAGAAATCAGAACTCTTCCTTACCCATGGCAAGAAACCTTGTGGTTGGCATGTTGACCTACGTTCAGTGTAGGAGAAACCAGCATTCACCCTGAGGCCCCGCCCATTCTTGAGTGCGACGAGGGCATAAAAACGCATTGTGACTCTGAGCGTGAGTCCTGTCCTCTAGTACGTCCTCTCAGGGGCTGGAAGATTAGATGTAATAATGGGCTTCACATGTCCCTAGGCCCCAATTTTTAACCAGATTTCTGGTTGTCCACTCGCCCCTCCCGAGGGCTCTACTCTGGAATCCCTCATTTGGTGGGACACCTGAGGTTGAAAAACAAAACAAAACGAATCATCAACAACAGAACAACGGACTTCTTCCATCCCACAGAATGAGCCCAGACTCTCTGGACGGGGCAAAACCCCAGAGAGTAAGACTCGTCCATGTCCCATGAAGTCACCCGGAAATTTCACGACCATGACTGACACGATATCCAGAGACAAAAACTTAAGCAAGAGCCTCACACTCACCCTTTTTTCATATCCCGAAGAGTTCTCCTCATAGTCTGTTGATCAGTCCTGCCATACCAAAGACCCGAAACATAAGCCGAGTTTGTGTTTTCAGACAACTGTCCAAAATGCCCTGGCCTACACACCCTACAGGCTCAGGCCCCTGGAGACAAACCTGACGACTGTGTTTGCCCTCTCCAAGGGAATTGTATCTGCCCATTCCAATGGCCACAACCCTAATAATAGGATAAACCTCCAAAGTCCCTGAGGCCATCCCAATATTTGTGGCTTCCCAGGACAAATGGGGCAATCTGGGCCCATATGAGCACCTACCGGCACTCAGACCCGTA
>NW_026746932.1:0-2205 GCF_022355385.1 Mustela nigripes
ATCCCTACCAATGGGGAACCTGAAGCACAATAGAGAACTCCACTTTACCCATGGCAATTAACCTGACTGTTGGAATGAGTGTCCAATCCTTAAAGTGGGAGCCAGTTACAAGACCAATGAGACCACGCCCACTCCTGAGGGCTGCCCTGGGCACAAACAGTCATTGTGACCCTCAGTCTGAGCATGCTTTCAAACAATCCCTCTCAGCTTCATTACCATGATCCCGAATTGCAGGCCTGGAATGCCTCTACGCACAAATCCTAATACTTGGTAGGATTTTCCAGGTGCCTAGACCCAGGGCTCGTCTCTGGAATTCCTGTTTTGGGACACCCAGGAGATGTAAAACAGCACTCTTCCCTTCCCCGAAAAAGCCACCAAACTATGGGGAACCACCAGGATCCATAGAGAGGAAAAGTCTCCCATGGATCCATGAGAACACACCGGCATTCCAAGGCCATCCTGGACACAAAATCCAGACAGAAAAGCCTGTGCTACCTCCTTCCAGTCACCCTAATTACAGTTCCAGCCGAGCTCCCCTCCAGATCTATGCATTGGGCCTGTGATCAGCTCGCCCCTAACCCTAATCTGAATTAATGTATTCAGACTTCTCTATGAAAACCATGGCACACATGCCCTCCAGGATGGGGTCTCTGGATCCATGCCACAGGACTGTCCTGCCATCCCCAAGGAAACTGTGCCCATTAAAGTTGCACAAACCTTCTAGATTAGGAGAAACCTGCAAGGCCCCTGAGCCTACCCCAATATTGGCGGCCACTCTGAATGCAAAAGTGCACCTACATCCAGGCAGACAGCCAAAGGAATGGTCCCGAATCAGAATAGTGAACCTAACATGCCCCTAGGACATCATTGGAACCCTAGATTCAGTTTTCACACATCTGTCCTCTGAGGCCTGATCTGGAATGTGAACTTATGATACATCATGTGGTCCCTGGCCCACATAACAGAACTTCTCCTGAACCCAGACTGAAACCGTGCCCTTCCATCTGTGCCAAAGCCCAGGGTAGCCCAGGCTGCACAGCCCCTTCGTCACCAGCACATTATAAGATCTCCCTAGTAACAAACCAGCATTGTGGGCCATCTGCAAGAGATTCCATGTCAACTCAAGGACTTCGTACTTCACTCCTGAGACACCAGAACGAACCTGCCATGTTCCTCAGCTGCAATGTTCAGTGGAGTTGAGCTTTCCAGGCATCCATGTGTTGAGCTCTGGTACCCAAAGTTTTCACATGGGAGAGCCTGGAGCAAATCAGTCACACTCCACCTGGCCAGTAGAGCGAAATTTGCTATTTGGAGTAGCTCATAAGTCTCAACGTGAAAACCCCTTCATGGCTTCTTGACGCCACCCCTCCATTTGTCAGTTATCATAGACACAAACTCCAGGGTGAGCAAATATCTGACATCCGCCCTTACTCAGCTGCTGGATATCTCGAATAAGCCGCTGCACATAGGGACTGCCTTCTGCTTGGCATTGAATTAAACCGTAGCTTGCGTTTACAATTCCATCCTCACCCGACTGGTCCCCAAGCCCTCTTGATAGGGAAATCTGGAGCCACAACGCACCATTCTGCCTTCCCTATAGAAAGAAGTCCCTGGTGAGTCAGGCCAGAAACCCCACATGAGGATCAATCTGCTCGACCCTCGAGGCAACCCATTTATAGGTTGCCCTGGCCACTAGTGCTGTGTCTGACAGAGCCTGAGCCCCGACCTAGTGTCTGTCCCCAGACAGTGGGCCCCACATCTAGCATTTGGGATTGCCATGGCCCAAGTATGTCATCTCTACCCATCCTTGGTATTAAGGGTCCTGTCCCCAGACCTTTCCCTTGCCAATGTGGGAACCTGAAGCACAATTGAGAACTCCTCCTTCCTCATGGCAGGAATCTTGGCTGTTTGGATGGGTGTCCAACCCTCAAAGTGGGAGCCAGTTACAAGACCAGTGAGACCACGCCCACTCCTGACGGCCGCCCTGGTCACAAACAGGCATTTTGTCCCTCAGCCTGAATATGCTTTCAAACAACCCCTCTAAGTTGCACCACCATATTCCTGCTGTGCAGGCCTGGTACGCCTCTAGGCACAAATCCTAAAACTTGGTGGGATTTTCCAGGCGCCCAGAACCAGAGCCTGTCTCTGGATTCCCTACTTTGGGGCACCCTTAAGATGGAAAACAGCACTCTCTTCCCCGAAAAA
>NW_026746933.1:0-2205 GCF_022355385.1 Mustela nigripes
GGCTCCCCGCTGAGCTGAGAGCCCAATCTGGGACTAGATCCAAGGACCATGAGATCATGACCTGAGCTGAAGGCAGGAGCTTACCCCGCTGAGCCCCCCAGGTGTGCCTTTGGTTTTGTTTTCATGTGACAGATGTATGCCTATCCCCCAGCTTGGTGACTTCTCACGAATTGCGAATTGCCCAGCGGAGAGCTTGCAGTCATTGTTAGTGGGTTTCTGTGCCATTTGAACTGAGGCAGCAGCTAAAGGTCCTGAGGGTTCCTTTTGGGGGAAATGAAAACTTTCAAAAATCAATTGTGGCGAAGGTGACACTGCTCCTCGAATGTGCTAAACACCATCGGATCATACACTTGGAACTGGCGCATTGTGTGGTGTGGGAATTAGCGCTCAGTAAATAAAGCTGTTATTTAAAAAAAAAAAAAAAAAAAAAAAAGAGGGGTGCCTGGGTGGCTCAGCAGGTTAAGCCTCTGCCTTCGGCTCAGATCAGATCTCAGGGTCCTAGGATAGAGCATCGGGCTCTCTGCTCAGCGGGGAGCCTGCTTCATCCTCTCTCTGCCTACCTGTGATCTCTCTGTCAAATAAATAAATAAAGTCTTTAAAAAAAAAAAATGAACTGAGGGAGGAGATTACTAAGTAGGACCTCTATTGGGTATTTATCTCAGCGAATCATTCAGAACCGTTAGTATATTCATGTGGTAAATGACATATGTCGAAGTGGAGACATAATGGTGGTCCCTCTCACAGGGGCCTGGTGGGAGCCCCCTGGGCCAGCTCAAGGCCTCTGCCCAGGCAGTCTGCCCGGCCCCAGCCTTTGCATTTCCACGAAGAAAGCCCCTCCCTCTCACAGTCACAAAACAAACCAGAGCTAAAGCTTCCATCCACAATCGTGGCTCCCTGTGTTTGCTCCCTGTTTCTCAAGCCACAGACTTGAGCTGCGCTGTGAATGACATCAAGCCCCTAGAACACAGACGGTCTTCTCATGTCACCCCAGAGCTGTTGCCATTTACATCCTGGTCTGATCTGTACTTTGAAAAGAAATTACAGATAGATTGACTGCCTCACAGCGAGGCCCTGGCATCAGCGGCATCAGCCAGACCTGGGAGCAAGTACAAAAAGGCACCCCCCATCTCAGAGCCGTTGAATCTGAATGTACATCTTCACAAAGCCCTCAGTGATGCCTCACAACGCAAATTACAGCTTGTGAACGCTCTCTTGTCCACAGGAACCGGGCCTGGGAACTTGGCCTTCCCTCTTACGCTTTTGGATGAAATGCTCGAGTTTCTAGCTGACACGTGTCTCTCCACTTGTCCTGGTCACCAACCACGTCCACTCTCCACACTACTAAATCCAAGGGACGGTCCTCAGCCCTGAAACTTGTCAGCAGCATTTGAGACGCTGGCCTCCTTAGGAACACTCTTCACGTGGTTTGTGCGAGGTTGCACTCTCTCCGATTTTCCCTCTTACCGGCCACTCTGTCTCAATATTATTGCTGCTTCCACATTATTTTCCTGACCTCTTAACTTTGGAGCATCCAGAATTTAGTCCCCAGACACCTCTGTCTACACTCCCTCCTTTGTTGATCTATCTAGTTCCATGGCTCTCTGTACCATCTATATGCTGATGACCCCCACTCTGAATCCCAAGTCCCGAAATCTAACAGCTTACTTGAGACATCTGACAAGCATGTCAAACTTCATATGTTTCAAATCAAGCTTCTGATCTTCTCTCCAACACTACTTCTCCACTTAATAGGAACTCCATAGTTGAATAACTTAAGCTAAATACCATGGGGGTATGATCAAGTCCTTTCTTTCCCTTCCTTTGAACTTTCAATCAGTCAACAAATCTTTGTGGCTCTATTTCAAAGATTAAGAAGCCCAACTTAAAAATGGACAAAAGATTGGGGCACCTGGGTGGCCCAGTTGGTTCAGCATCTGACTCTTGATTTTGGCGCAGGTCATGATCTCAGAGTTGTGAGCTCGAGCCTGGGGGCACCTCCCTCAATCTCTTAAAAAAAAAAATATATATATATATAGATAGATAGATAGATAGATAGATAGATATAGATATAGATTAGATATGTATAGATATAGATGGGCAAAAGATTTAAATAGTAGACATTTCAACAAAGAAGATCAAAGAAGATACAAGGATGTTTTGGCTTAGGTCATGATCCCGGGGTGGTGAGATCGAGCCCTGGTCTGG
>NW_026746934.1:0-2205 GCF_022355385.1 Mustela nigripes
CATATTTTAGATTTCTAAAAGACTTTGAAGTGAAGAGTATACATTCATTTCTCACTTATTGCACCTACATATTCATGAATTTGAGAGAAAAAATAGGCCCTGTATGTCTTAGCAATTAATGGGATATATTTTGATATTTACATGCTTACACATATTATGTGTTATAGTCTTCTCTTTTACATGCTGAAAAAAGGTTAACCCCTTTTCTGCAGAGATCTGAAAATGTGAAACAGTGCCTGAGTAGCTGAATTCATCTAATTCGAATTTCTTGCAGGTCTAAGACTTATTGTTTTTCACTTGACTGCCTCCTTTTTCATCTGTCAATTGGTTACAAATTCTGGTACTGAAGAGAATACATTGTGGCTGGTGGCTCAGTGGGTTAAAGCCTCTGCCTTCAGTTCAGGTCATGATCTTAGGATCCTGGGATCGAGCTCCACATCGGGACATAATGTAATGACAGATAGTTTATATGGGAGCCCTTTGGGTACTCTGGTGGATGAATGTTTTTAAATTAGTTTTTCATGGACATTGGGAGTTAGAGACGAGAAGGGAGGTGGGGGAAATTGGAAGGGGAGCTGGACCATGAGAGACTATGGACTCTGAAAAACAATCTGAGGGTTTTGAAGGGGCGGGGGGGGGTGGGAGGTTGGGGTACCAGGTGATGGGTATTATAGATGGCACTGCTTGCATGGAGCACTGGGTGTGGTGCAAAAAGAATGAATACTGTTATACTGAAAATAAATAAAAAATAAATTAAAAAAATATTAGTTTTTCGTAAACTACAAAAAAAAAGAAAAGCACTCACATTTACAGCGTACACTTTATGGTTCACAAAGCACGTGCCAACAATAAAAATAATGATGGGTTACCGTTACAATTCATAGAAAAGGAGGTACAGGGAAATTGAATGAAAGGGAATAACAAAGTAGGTTCATAAGTCAATCTTCCTTGTAAAAAAATTAACCTGAAAGTGCGTTTCTGCCACCTCTCTACTGTGTGATATGATAAAGAGCGACCACAATACATGAATTATAGTTCGGGGTTTTGAAAAGCATAATAGGTTTATACCAACACTTGAGCTTTTATTTATTTATTTATTTATTGCTAACAGGATAGCTCGATATGATATGTGGTTCCTGAGAAAAAACATGAGAAATAATTCCATCTTCATGAGAAGTCAGAAAGAACCACAAACCAAAGCTCAAAATAGATTCAAAGAGAAAATACTCTTTAAAAAATTTCCCTTCCTGGGGCACTGGAATGGCTCAGTGAGTTAAAGCTTCTGCGTTTGGCTCAGGTCATGATCCTAGGGTCCTGGGATTGAGACCCATGTCTGGCTCTCTGCTCAGTGGGGAACTTGCTTCCACCTATCTCTCTCTCTCTTCCTGTTCTCTGCCTACTTGTGATATGTCTGTCAAATAAATAAATAAATAAAATCTTTAAAAAAATTTCCCTTCCTATCAGAAGGAGACCAAACCACTAACAAACTCCCCAGAAAGCTTCATCTAAAAGGTTGTACTTTCTTCAGACACCCAGCAGGACCTTCTTCTCTGGGCCCGGTATTTCTTCAATGGCGTATTCCAGAGAATAACACACTAAACTACAGAGCACCATGGGCCTCAGAACCACGAAAGAGATTATGAGGGGCACAAAGCATGCCTCTGGTCACCAAGAGGGTATGGAAACCTTTGCTGGTTTTCTGCATTTTTCAAAGCTGAGTTTTTAGCTGGAGGTCGCTCCTTTATGATAAATTGCTAATACCGTATAGTAAAAGCTATTATATGACCTTTTACAAACCATTTCCTATCTTTGCATTCTCATGTGCCAAGACAGACAGGGAGTATTTAAAACCCTGAAGAGAGTGCTATTGCCTTTAAATTGCCTGTAACCTTCGTGTAATAGATTTATGATTGATGATATTTAGTTAAAATATAACTATTTAAAATATTTACTCTCAGTAAACGATTTCAACCTATGATCATTTAAGTAATTTGGTGCATAATCCATTTTCTATTAAACCATAGTGCAAGGACCAATGCCGCGTTTCCGGGAGAACCCCAAGCTATTTTTCTAGAATGGCCCTATGCCTATATATCAGGCATCCTGTTTTCACTCCCTTTGTGGAGCACCTACCCTGGAGGTCATGTAATAACCAATGACAAAAAAAAACAAACAAAAAACCCAAACATCCAGGTCGAAGTCCAT
>NW_026746935.1:0-1534 GCF_022355385.1 Mustela nigripes
GACCATGGGGAGAACACTTTGGGATATAAAAAATGGGCGAGTGTGAGTCACTTGCTCACGTTTCTTTCTCTAGATATTGTGTCACTCATGGTCGTGAAATTTCCGGGTGACTTCATGGGAAATGGACGAGTCTTACTCTCTGGGGGTTTGGCCCCGTCCAAGGAGTTTGGGGTCACTCTGTGGGATGGAAGAAGTCCGTTTTTTTGTTGTTGTTGATTTGGTTTGTTTGGTTTTTCAACCTCAGGTGTCCCATAAAATGTGGGATTCCAGAGTAGAGCCCTGGGGAGTTGTGACTGGACAACCTGAAATCTGGTTAAAAATTGGGGCCTAGGGACATGTCAAGCCCATTATGACATCTAATGGTCCAGCCCCTGAGAGCATTTACTAGAGGTCACGAATCACGCTGAGGGTCACAATGCGTGTTTATGCCCTCATCGCACTCAAGAATGGGCGGGACCTCAGGGTGAATGCTGATTTCTAATACACTGAACGTAGCATAACATGGCAACCCCAAGGTTTCTTGCCATGGGTAAGCAGGAGTTCTGATTTCTGCATCACAGTCACCCCTGGGCAGTGATTAGAGATAAGGTCTAGGTTCTGAAGCCTGAAAACTGAGGTAGGGAAGAGATGATGACCTAAGGCCATGGCGGGTCTGATGTGCTCAGTGTGCGGTCAGCTGTCTGTGTGTTGCTCAGGCGGTCCCGGCTCAGGGTGTGTCAGACAGTGCATTACTGCCCAGGTTAGACTATATAATTTGGGTACATTTGAGTGTCGTGTAGGTTTATTCTCATTTAATGTGCCCGGTCAGCTCATTAGGCAATATATTTTTTTTTGAGGGCAGGCAGAGTACTGCAATGATGGTCCGCAATTGCCAAACTTGTGGGCTTCGGGGACAGGAGTGTGAGGATGGAAGTCTGAGAACACAAGCTAGGCTTGGGTTTCAGGGCGAGGGCACGATATGTACCCCCTGAAGATCTGAAGCAATATCTCATGCTACTAAAGTCAGAGCGAGGATCAGACGTTGGCTCAGCTTGGATTTTCTGTTCCTGACGGCCCCTTCATGAAGGGAGCGGATTCTCGAGAGCGTGGAGGTTTTCCCACGTTGGGAGTGGTGGGAGGCCCCCTCCAAGGATTCCTTCTGCGGGACAATTGAGACCTGTTGGACAGCTCCAGGACATCCCATATGGATGAGTCCAGACCAACGTTCGAGGATGGATGCCTGGGAAGGTATAGGATCTGAATCCTAAAAACCGAGGTAGGGAAGAGATAACGAAGTAAGGCAATGGCTGGTCCTATGTTTTCCGTGAGCAGCAAGCTGTCTGGGTGGGGCCAGGAGGTCCAGGCTCAGGCTGTGTCATAAAGGGCATTATTGCCCAGGTCAGCCTATATATTTTGGGTACAGCCAAGTGGCGTGCAGGTTGATCTTCATTTGTGGTTTCTGGGTAGCGCCAGAGGGCAATGTTTTTTTTTTGGAGGGCAAGCAGAGAGCTGCATTGTAATTCTGGATTGCCAATCTGGAGGGCTTGTGGGCCAT
>NW_026746935.1:1634-2205 GCF_022355385.1 Mustela nigripes
GTGCAGGTTGATCTTCATTTGTGGTTTCTGGGTAGCGCCAGAGGGCAATGTTTTTTTTTTGGAGGGCAAGCAGAGAGCTGCATTGTAATTCTGGATTGCCAATCTGGAGGGCTTGTGGGACATTAGTCTGAGGACGGAAGTCTGAGGACACAAGCTAGGCTTAGGTTTCTGGGTGAGGACATGGAGGCACAATATACAGACCTGAATCGAGAACTCGTGCATCTGAAGTCAGGGTGAGGATCAGACTATTTCTCAGGTTGGACCTTATGTCCCTGATGGCCCCTTCATGAAGGGGGGGGTATCACGAGTCCATGGGGGTTTCTAACGATGGGAGTTGTGAGAAGCTCCCAACTGCAAAGATTCTTCAGCAGAAAAAATGAGACCTGTTGGTTGGCTCCAGGCCAATGATTCTGAGCAGGGTTCTAAGGATGGATGGCGGGTAGGCCACCTCGCATTCCAACTGTCTCCTAGCAACAAGACAAGTTAGATCTGCTGGATCTCACGGAGCAACCGAATATGCTGAGTTGAATTGGACTCTCCCCTGCATGTGTCCTAATATGATTTTGTGTTT
>NW_026746936.1:0-2205 GCF_022355385.1 Mustela nigripes
CAGAACTTACTAGAAATAATTTTGCATGGTGGCATATTAGGTGGTGTGTCACGCCAGGTGTCCTTCCATGCAAGCTGACTTTAGGGGATGACTAGTCCCGACTACTGATTCACCCTTTTCCACCAGCCTTCTCCCACCATGTCCTTGACCACATCTTTCACAGCACTGATGGACTGAGCTGAGCCTTTCATCTGCTAGGTAGTTAGTATTTCAACCACATTAGGGTTTTGTATATAATCTGTGCAAGGGACATTTTTAGGTCTGTAAATAGGTGCATCTTTCAAATGTGTATTTCTCTTTCATAATAATGATGATAATAAAAAGTGTTGATTTAGCATTGAAGCACAATCAGCATACCTGCTGTCTTATGACCCAATTACTCGCTGAGTCTCAAAAGGGCTTCCCTGTGTGGATTTTACCTCCTTACCAGATATGAAGCTCCAGGTCGTTCATCTGCCCTTGGCACAGTATACTGCACACACAGGAAGTTCTAAAATCTACTGGCCAGTGTCAGGAAAAGGAGTCTTGCCTTCACCCTGATTAGCATGGATTATTGTTGACAGAAAGTTTGTATCAGTGGGCAGAGTCTATTATTCAGATCCATTTTTTTCTGCTCTTCATTATTATGTTATCCTTGGGGTCATCGCTTTATGGGCTTGCTGACCTTCATGGCTGGTGAAGCTCCTTGGGGTAAGTTTCTTCTTCCCTGTCAACATTTCCACAGTAATGATGAAAAACAGCTCCTCCCAAACCCCATGACTTAACATAGGCCTTATGGCAACAAGTGTCTAATTTTCTTCCTCACCAGTCTCCGTTGGTTAGGGTGGTTCTGTCTCTGGCTGCTGGTTGCTTGGGGTGGGATCCACGATGGGTTGGGTCCAGCTCTGCTCCAGGAGTTTCCTTGTATCCCTTAGAGCAGTGACTGCCTGAGGTTCTCCAGCCGTAACTGGGTCATATTTCTAAGGACTGGCTGCCCCAAATCATTTGTGGGTGTGTGTCATCCAAAGGTGTGGCTTCAGCTAAAGAAGAATTTGTGGCATTTTTACAAACTATCCCAAGATGGAAAGAGGACAGGGACCAAGGCAGTTGTTAGAAGGTGAAATCACCAGAGTCATATTAGCTTTTAAGTAAGAGTGAGTGCATCACTAATGACATTTATCCTTGTCAGTGTTTTCTGTCTTATGTCTGACTAGTTTATTTTCCTTGTTATCACTGTTCTATTTATAGAATTATGTTTTATTTAAGTTGTCAATGTAATGCCGGATGCATTGTACACCCACCTTAAAAGACCACCAGAGACGCAAGTCAAAGCCAAACAGCAAGGGTCGTTTATTACGAGTTCGAACCCAGACCTCCATGCCGGTGATGCTGAGAGGTTGATAACACTTTCGGGCATAAACAAGTTTCAGGTGGGGTGAGCTTTGTCCAGGCCTTTCATTCAAGTTCATCTTGAATGTTTATTTCCCCTTTTTCTGTATAAGTCTGTAATCTTGAACAACCTGCTTTCATGATTTTATGCCATTGTCTAGGGAATTTGTGTAAGCTAGTAAATGACACCATCTTCATTTACACTTGGATGTGTAGGCAGGGCTGGGAAGGCTCTTAGTTCTCTGGCAGGGGGCAGGGGTTGGCATAAGGAGAGATGGAGGGATAGGAAGGACTGGGGGATCATTCCCTACTAGGGAAGAACCACACTGAGCTCCTTCTTCCTTTTGAGGGTTTCCACTGGGGCTCCCAAATGGGATAAGGATCTTTCCACTTCCTTTGGTGTTTCCTGGGGTGTGCCGAAGCAGGTTTTTGTGAGGCTCTGTTATGATCCTCTCAATTAAAAAAGAGTGGAAATGGTATGAAAAGGATTATATGTGAGGAAATGGATGGATAACCCCATTGCTTTCATAGGTTGGTTTGTTGGTAGTGCTTATTGCTGTATTGAGATTGTGACATTTAATAAGGCCAGTCTCGAACATTACTGAATTGTACCTGTGAAAAGGAAGTTGGAGTCTACTGTGGCTGGACCAAGAAACAGGTGAGGCCTGGAGGACCTGAAGCAGTGTTAGATACAGTCCTTCATGGAGAAACCCACTGTGTGTTATTGTAATTGGGGTGTCAGGACCTGATAATACAGTTGAGGAGGTGTGAGTCAACAGGCAAGCTTCATACTCTGCAGTGGCCAGATTTAGGAAACCTTTGCTTGAGAAGCACCAA
>NW_026746937.1:0-2204 GCF_022355385.1 Mustela nigripes
TCAAAGCTGCATTAGAATTGTATTATCTCAAAGTACTGTCTAGAAACCAACGTTATCCAATAATACATCCTGTAAGTGTGCAAATGCAGAGACCGTGAATGTGGCTAAGAATCCAGAGTCTGTCATTGGTTCCACATAAAGAAAGACTTGTGGATTCAGAAATCTCTGCCCTCCAGCAAAAACAAGGGGAAAGATTGATTTGTCATGGCATTATGAGGAGGCTGTTTCTGAGAGATCATAACAACAACAACAACAACAACAAAAATGCAAGGGTTTGGTAAATGTGGGA
Organism: Mustela nigripes; assembly: GCF_022355385.1. Taxonomy (NCBI): domain Eukaryota; kingdom Metazoa; phylum Chordata; class Mammalia; order Carnivora; family Mustelidae; genus Mustela; species Mustela nigripes. Next base: position 290 of record NW_026746937.1, read on the forward strand.
TGGAGTGCTGTCTTTCCACGAAGGAGAGAGGAAGCAAGGGTGAGAAAAGGTACATGGGTCTCGTCCAGGCATCGTGGCAAAGCTGTCTCTTGAGATGGCATCCACTTCAGTGCTGGGAAATCTGTACTTTTAGGTCACCGCATGGTGTGCAGGTCCCACAGAATCTGGAGATTTCCTCCAATGTGCCACGTGAGTCCAAGAGCCTATTCCCTGGAGTTTGGCAGCACAGGGTTGGTTAGCAAGACCTGATATGGGCCTTTCCAAAGGACTCGAAGAGGGTTTTTTTCTGGAATTCTTTTCCAGTAGACAAGATCTCCAGGTTGCAAGATGTGATGCTTAAGGTCATCTCCTTAAATGCACTGGGAAACCACTCCTCTCCCAAAGCATGGTTATTTTTAACATGAACAATTAAGCCCTGACATATTAATTTCCTTTCATTTTATTTATAAATTACCTTTATTAATTTTCACAGCCTGAAATTCACTGGATGGAAAAATCTAAGTCAAAATGTGAGGTTACTACATCTACTCGCATTGGAGGTACCTAGAGGAATACGTATAAAATTTACTCTACAAGAATGTGCTTTAAAGCCAGGCATTAATATATTCTTATTGAAAAACTTTTGAGGAAATAATCAGAACCCACACAGCAGGAAGAATGAGAACCAAAGAAGAAGGTGGAGGGGGAGGAGGAGGAGGAGGGGACAGGGGCAGGGAGGGGAGGGAAGGGGAGGGGCAGGAGAAGGAGAAGAAAAGCTTGCAAAGACCACATACAGCAAATGACAGACTCTGTATATTTTCAAAAGAACGTATTGACATCAAGATGAAAGATTACCAAAAATATCCAGACATTTGAAAGGAACCCAGGAGAAACTTCTAGAATTGACAAATGAAATAACTAAAATTATAAACTCAGCTAGAGGGCTAAGCAAATACAGAGGAATTAATTAACTAGAAGCCAGATTTGAAGGTACTCTCAACAATGCCACAAGGATTAGAACATGGAAAATGTGGATAAAGCTCTCCATGAAATTTTAAAGCACTTAAAAGGTCTTCAAATGTACTGGCACAGCCTCCTACATGGGAATCTCTCTTTTCTTCCTCCGTGACCTCATTTGGTATCATTTCCCCATGACCCAGAAGCTTCATTCACTCTTGTGGAATATGCTGCGATGGTTCATTTTTTGTGTTGGCTTCGCTGGACCACAGGGTGCCCAATTGGGTGAAACTTTGCTCTGGGCCTATGAGATTGTTTCTGGAGACTAACATTGGAATCGGTTACTAAGTAAAACAGATTGCCACCCCAATGCTGCCGGGGCTCATCCTACTGGTTGAGCCAGAACAAAAAGGCTGAGTAAGGGAGAAGCCCCTCTTTCTAACCCTCTGTCTTTGAGCTGGGACATTGGTCTTCTCCTGCCTGGATCATAACCATGTGAGCCAGTTTCTAATAAATCCCTCTAGAGGGAGATGACATGGAGATGTAGGTGTAGTTAGTTGTTTCTCTGGAGAATGCAGACTAATACACATTCAATTCCTCCTCCTGACTTAGTTCCATTGATTTAACCCCTTCCTTTCTTTGGGAAATGAGGATCCCAGTTAGATGCCCTTTCTGACCTAAGCACTTTAGACCAGACAGATCCGCAATTCCTGCCCCAGTGAATGGAAACACCACTCTGTGGTCCAGATCGTGGATCTGCATTGTCACAGCTCCATCCTAGGGGGGCTTTGGGTAGTTTGCCATGTTCCCCCAGGGCCACGAGAAGCCCTTATTTTTTGCCAAGTGGACTGATAAGAGGCCACATCCTATGTCAGCTACAGGAGAAACAGAGCAGAACAACAAGTGGATGAACCCAAAGAGCAGACCGCTTGCAAATGAAAAATGAAATGAAATGAAAATTGAATGGAAAATTAAATGA
>NW_026746938.1:0-2204 GCF_022355385.1 Mustela nigripes
TACTTTTTAAGTTAATTTTAAGCATTGGCTAATGGTACTGAAATAGTTTTTTTAAAGATTTATTTATTTATTTTGGGGAGAGAGCACATGAGCAGGAGGGGAAGAGGGAGAGGGAGAGAGAGCTTCAAGCAGACTCAGAGCTGAGCACGGAGCCCAACATGGGAATCCATCTCACAACACTGAGATCATGACATGAGCCAAAACCAAAGAGGCCAACACTTAGCCGACTGCGCTACCCAGGCACCCCGGCACCAAAATATTTTTGACTTCTCAGACTTATGTCACTTATACTTATTTATATTGAGATCACCCTCTGTTTTCTGAACATATTCGTCTCTTTCTCTTTTTATCTCTGTGGACTATGTACTCTGCCATTTCCTCACTCTGATGAGACAGTGTTTGCCAAGGGACCCAAGATGTTGCTCCAGTGTAATGGAGGCTAAACAGGCTGTGGCCCTTGTTTTTCTTCTTTTCTTTTCTTTTTTCTTTCCTCTTATCTCCTCTCCCCTTCCCTCCTTCCTTCTTTCCTTCCTTCCTTCCTTCCTTCCTTCTTGTTCTTGTTGTTCCTCCTCCCCCCTTTCTTCTCCTCTTCCTCCTCCTTCTTCTTTAGGACTTACGATGCGGGGGGAGGTGCAGAGAGAGAGAGAGAGAGAATCTCAAGCAACCTCCACCCTGAGAACAGAGCCCGATGTGGGGCTCAATCTCAATGCCCATGAGATCATGACCTGAGCCAAAATCAAGAGTCTGACACTTAAATGACTGAGCCATGCCCGCACCCCACTATTTCAGTATAAACAGGTTTTTGGGAAAATCAAATGGAAAAGCAAAAGTAAATAGGGAAATAATACGGTTTCTTTTGATTCTTTTGTCGGATGTTAATTTCTCCCTCACTTATAAGATGTTAGAGAGTTTCACAAATGAAAACATCCATAGAAGCCAGAGGTTCCTGCCTTTATCTGGGAGACCTCCCTGTCAAACGTAGAAGCTTCTTACTAGCCTATGTATCAACACCTAGTGGCAGAAAACTCCCTGTGTCATATTCTGGTACCACACCTTTCTAATTTCCTGTCATTTTTATCATGTTGATTATAAATATGACTCCCGGGATGGCTGGGTGGCTCAATGGGTTAAAGCCTCTACCTTCAGCTCAGGTCATGAACCCAGGGTCCTGGGACTGAGCCCCGCATTGGGCTCTCTACTCAGCAGGGAGTCTGCTTCCCTTCCTCGTTCTCTGCCTGCCTCTCAGCCTACTTGTTATCTCTCTGTCTGTCAAATAAATAAAATCTTTAAAAAAAAAAAGAAATACGACTTCTAGAAAAGTTTCTCATTTGGCCCTTATTTTGTCTTGTGCAACCTAAGAGAATGTATTCTTTATCTTCATATGTCAGCTTCTCTGAGGATTTGAAGAGGGACACCAATAAGACTGAAGTTGAGCTCATGGCACAGTTTCTTGTGTCTGAAGGTTTTGAGTCTCATGGTCATCATGGTTATGTTTCCCATCTAGGTTGTCAGCATCCCTTTTAAAAAGTAGAGCTGTTATCCGGAAATGGACGAGCTATTTGGAGTATGGTCTGACCACATTAGAGTAAAAGGGTTCACATGTCCTGCATACATTTTTCTTAACTTGCATTTATGCTCTGAACACTGCAATTCCTTTCTTGTTAGGAAATACAGAATGTGATTTTTTAAAATGGCTTCATTTTTATTAAATATGAGACTTGAGTGTCTTTATCTTAATTGGTTGTTGCGTAGAATGAGCTGGTGTTGCTCTGAACATTTTGTTTCCCCTGATGCATAGTCATGGAGTACATTGTGATTCTTGGCAAAATGGAGAGTTGTTAGTCTTCTTGAGTCCATTGCTGTGTAGTCCTGAGCTTTGTGAACTCTCGGGTAGAGCTATCTTCTTTATCACCAGGTCATCCCACTCCTCCTACGTGGATAAGGACTGTGACTTGTTGGCCCTCTGTGACCCTATGCAGACGATGAATTGTGAGGTGGACAGCCTTCCTGAGAGCTGCTTTGACAGCGGCTTGTCTACCCTGAGAGATTCCAACGAATATGACTCGGAGGTGGAATACAGGCACCAGAGGGCACCTCAGAGGTCACGCGACATGCAGGAAGGTCACACGACATGCAGGAGAGCTTTGGGGGTGATGCTTCAGACATAGACATAAGCCCCAGAAATCACTGTCTCCTGGGCCTTC
>NW_026746939.1:0-2204 GCF_022355385.1 Mustela nigripes
TCATCCTCATTCTTCGCTTTGCCCTTTTCTCTTCTCAGGGGGACAACGGGCATGTCCATGGTGCAGTGTGACAGGCTTTACCACAGGGAGATAAAAGACTGCCAAGGGTAGTTTGGAGCTGGGAAAAGCCACTTAGGAACAGATTGTCAGGGGAGGTGATAGACAAGGGCAAAGCGAAGAATGAGGATGAGTGCATCAAGTTTCAAAGTGCCAGGAGGCAGCACAGCGCTTTCGGGAAACTATAGCAAGTTCATGACAACCGACAGCTGATCTCACAGCATCACCTGGGGATGGAGGCTGAGCCCCAGGGTTAACACTGGGGCTGAGATGGTTTGTATACTATGCCGAGGAGGTGAGGTTCTTCACTGTGAGGGCACAGGGAGCTACCGGAGGATTTCAAATATCAGAATCGTAAACATAATAGAGTATTTAATTGCATCCTAGCTTTCATCAAGTGTAAGATGCACTATAGTTTATGTTCGACTAAGAAAGAGAAATGCTGTCAGTTAAACTAGGATATGTCATCAAGTGCAAGGTGAGTGCCAACTTAAGAGATATTAAAATGGGGGGGGCAAATCTTAGAACAAGTAAACTGTGTTACTAGAATAATTAAGAAAGGTCGAACACTTGGATCAACAAAATAAGTGATTATTGCTTACCATGTGCCCCAAACTATATTAAGTCTTAGAACAAGAGACATTCTCATCTTGATGCCCCGCAGCTGTTAGACCCAAGGTACAGAGGGCAGTGGCCAACGACCAGCAGGCCTCAAGTGCCATGTGCAGACTCTAAGAGCAACTGCCTTTGAGAGAGGAAACGGTTGAGAGTGGGCTTTCTGAGGTAGAGAATTACTATCTAGGAAAGGAGGAAAATTGACACAGAATCGGAATTGATGCCCCTACATGACAGATTTGATGAAACCTCCCTTCTCAGAGATATCGAGGCTCCTCAGAAATGTATTTTTCATTTTGGACGGAACATTCAGGATAAACATGATCTGTTCGAGTTCCTGGTTCTCTCATCAGGACTGTTTCCTAAGCTTCACTGGCACAAGAAAAGGGTTTTGATAGTCCAGGGTAAATCCTGACAAAAGCAAAGCACGGAATCTATGAAAAACTAACCACTCAGAAGAGAACAACAGATAAAAGGCCAGGCCTACCTGACCCTGCAGGATAGGTAAGGTTGGTCCGGCAACAGGGATAGAGGGGAAGTGCCCTTCCCCTGCTAGAAGAGCTAGAGAAGACCCCTTCTGGAGAGACCACCAGGAGAGGAGAGCAGTAGGTGCTGATGATGAAGAATATTTTAATCAGCAGAGAAGGTCAAAATGACAAAGTTCCAGGATCAGAGTAAACATATGGGTTTAAAAAGTAAAAAAAATTTAAAAAAAAAGATTTTTTTGAAAGGACTTTTTTTTTTTAAAGGACTTTATACAAAAGACCTTTTTAAGAGACAGTTGGCTGTTTAAACCAAAAGTACAACTCACTGAGAGAATCGCTGCATTATTTATTGGGGTAGAAAGGACCTGGAATGTAGAAAGACCCATTCTGCAGAGGAAAAAATAGAATCACTAACAGGCCTCATGCCTTGCACAGCCAGTGGCTAGAACCCTGCCTCATGAGACCCTGTGCTAGAAGGCCGCTAGAAACATCTCAACTATGTTAGTCTATCTTGGAAGCCAAGAAGTGTTTGCCCAGTTAAGAGCACGGTAACAATCAGTCACGTTATGTTATAATGATTGTCGATATCTTTAAAAGCCTTGTCAAGTTCCTTTTTGAATAACCCTCAACCCACCCTTAGAGGACTTTATCTGTGGTTCACCTCTTTGAAATACCTCACTGTTGTTCCACATTTACCAGAGCCAAAAAAAAAAAAAAAGAAAGAAAAAGAAAAAGAAAAAGCTTTTTATTAACAAAGTGTTCAGAATGGGGTGCCACTGTAAACAATGGGATTTATCGCTGCTGGGACAACTTGTTGCAGAAATAGCTGAAAGCAATAAGGTCAGACAGAGCCAAGGGCTGGAGGGATTTTTAAAATTACAAAAACCAAACCAAATCAAACCAAAACAAAAATCAAAAACAATGGCCAAGGGCGCCTAGGTGGCTCAGTGGGTTAAGTTGCTGCCTTCAGCTCAGGTCATGATCTCAGGGTACTGGGATCGAGTTCCGCATCGGGCTCTCTGCTCAGCAGGGAGCCTGCTTCCCTCT
>NW_026746940.1:0-2204 GCF_022355385.1 Mustela nigripes
AATTAAAAAAATTAAAGATTGTATTTATTTATTTGAGAGAGAGAGAGAGAGAGAGAGAGCATGAGTGGGGCAGGGGGAGGTAGCTGCAGAGCTAGACTGAGAAGTATACTCCCTAATGAGCAGGAAGCCCGATATGGAGCTCGATCCCAGGATCCTGACTGAGATCATGACCAGAGATAAAGGCAGATACATGTGCAAAATCCCTTTTTTTCTGGGAAACAATACTTTACAAGAGATCTTTGAAAAAGTACTGGGGAATCAACTTTAATCAGAGATACAAAAATTTAATTGACTTTTGTAAAGCTACAGGGATCCAAATGACGGGAATCCCAGCCCATTTAGGTTGTGGACCACAGAGTATTCTTCTCTGTAATATTTTATTTTCTTCCATGTCTACTAACTCCAGTCCAAGTTAACTGATCTCTTTTTAGAGAGTGCAAAATATGGCAAAGAATACCAAACAAGTGCCCAATATTCTACATTTATTACATCATTTCTAACATATAGAAGTGTGTTATCAAGGCTGGTTCTGTGAACGAACATAGTTATGCTAAAGTGTGTTTTGTTCTCCAAGAAATTAAATGCATGATTATCACACAATTATAAAATATTTGTGTCAAGAATTTTTATTCAAAAATTAATAAGAGAAGCAGATATTAAAACTAGTTCACATGGTTATTTGGGATATAAGCAGAGTTGTGCAGCAGAAGTGCTCTGGGCCCATGATTCGGGTTATAGAATTTATGTTTTCTAATGAAATATCACTAACTTGCATTATTGTTAACAAGAATCTTGTGCATTACCATCAGTTTTCTACATCATATCCTCTTACTCTACAGTTTGTAAATAACTTTGTCAATAGCAAGCTAATAAACGGTGTGACTCCAATGGATTGAGATAATCTCCAGAGTTACTGCTACCTAATGTCCAGGGCTCCATTGAAAGGACACCTAAGAATTTATTTTGCCCAAAAATTTGATCATTTTTTTCACTGTCCTTACCTACTTTCCAAACCTAGTCCTTTTGCTTCACCTTTCAGTCTACGGACAACCCTGTCTCTGACTGACTTGTTAATTCTGGGAATGTTTTGCAGATTAATTTGCTTGCCAGTGGTGGCTCCTCTAATTGATGTCTAAGAACCCTAATTAGTTAAGAAAACTTTTTTTAACATTTTCATTGCTATTTATTATTATTATTATTATTGCTAATATCTCTATTATAAATAATTCACAAGGGCATCTTTCTGACAAAAGACAAAGAGCTGGCTACTAGTAGAAAAAGTACATTTGACTCTGTCAGTGAAAGTGGTAAAGGGATTTGAGAAAATAAGGCAAAGGACTGGAATTATGTGTTAAAACTTTTAATATTATAGATACATTTACTTAATTTCTAATACTGTTGTTGCTTATAATTAAATAAGATATTTTCCATGAACCACGCATTACAGCAAATATATTGTCTATACAGATTAAATTTTCATCAAAAGGGATGCCAGGGTGGCTCAGTTGGTTAAGCAGCTGCCTTTGGCTCAGGTCATGATCCCAGCGTGCTGGGATCGAGTCCCACATCGGGCTCCTGGCTTGGCCGGGAGCCTGCTTCTCCCTCTGCCTCTGCCTGCCATTCTGTCTGCCTGTGATTGCTCTCTCGCCCACTCTCTCTGATAAATAAATAAAATCTTAAAATAAATAAATAAATAAATAAATTTTCATCAAAAAATTGTAAGTGTATTTTTTTTCTTTTTTATTTTTTATTTTTTATTTTTGATAAACATATATTTTTATCCCCAAGTGTATTTTATTGTAGGATCATGATCAGCATTCTGCAGATGGGAAAAGTGAAATTTAGAAAAGTATGTCTCTTCAAATACCTCATACAATATCTGGCCTAAATAGAAAGATATACTATCACAATTGAGGAAGATAATTGAGATTACTTAAAATGATAAACTTTACTGTTTAGCGTTTTTTAAAAGTTTGCCACATATTCAGATTCTTTTAAAATATATATCTATTTTATGTAAAGAGAATGCACTGAGAAGTAAAAAGAAAGTGATATATCAGTGCTACGAACTAATGGCTATAATATCATCACCTTATTTATGAACAATGAAACAGTGTGCAATATTTAAATAAATTTAAATAAATTCCTATTTATTTTATATATTTATAAATTTAAATAAATTCCTATTTATTTATTATTAAAGA
>NW_026746941.1:0-2203 GCF_022355385.1 Mustela nigripes
CAGCCACATGCAGAAAAATGAAATTGGACCATTTCCTTACACCATACATGAAAATAGACTGGAAATGGGTGAAGAAGCATAATGTGACAAAGGAATCCATCAAAATCCTTGAGGAGAGAACAGGTAGCAACCTCTTTGACCTCAGCAGCAGCAACTTCTTCCTAGGAACATCGCCAAAGGCAAGGGAAGCAAGGACAAAAATGAACTATTGGGATTTCATCAGATCAAAAAGTTTTTGCACAGCAAAGGAAAGAGTTAACAAAGCCAAAAGATAACTGTCAGAATGGGAGAAGATATTTGCAAATGACATACCAGATAAAGGGCCAGTATCCAAAATCTATAAAGAGCTTATCAAACTCAACACCCTAAGAACAAATAACCCATGAAGAAATGGGCAGAGGACATGAACAGACATTTCTGCAAAGAATACATCCAAATGGCCAACAGACACATGAAAAAATGCTCCACATCACGCGGCATCAGGGAAATACAAATCAAAACCAGAATGACATACCACCTCACACCTTTCATAATGGCTAAAATGAACAAGTCAGTCAATGACAGATGCTGGCAAGGATGTGGAGAAAGGGCAACCCTCCTACACTGTATGTGGGAATGCAAGCTGGTGCAACCACTCTGGAAAACAGCGTGGAGGTTCTTCAAAAAGCTGAAAATAGAACTACCCTATGACCCAGTGATTGTATTACTGGGTATATACCCTAAAGATACAAACGTGGCATTCTGAAGGGGCACAAGCACCCACATGTTATAGCAGCAATGTCCACAATAGTTAAACTATGGAAAGAACCTAAATGTCCTTCAACAGATGAATCAATAAATAAGATGTGGTATATATGTACAATGGAATACTATGCAGCCATGAAAAGAAATGAAATCCTGCTATTTGTAATGACGTGGATGGAACTAGAGGGTATTATGCTTGGCGAAATAAATCAATCTGAGAAAGACAACTATCATATGATCTCCTTGATATGATGAAGTGGAGATGCAACATAGGTGGTTTGTGGGATACGAAAAGTAAAATAAAAGAAGATGGGATTGGGAGGGTCACAAACCATAAAAGACTGGATCTCATAAAACAGACAGAGTGTTGTTGGGTGAAGGTGTTTTGGGAGAGGATGGTGGGGGTATGGACATTGGGGAGGGTATGTGCTACGGTGAGTGCTGTGAAATGTGTAAACCTGGTGATTCACAGACCTGTACCCGTAGGGATAAAAAGACATTATATGTTTATTAAAAAATCCATTTAAAAAACACATATTACAAGCCCAGAGCTAATCTCATATTCAATCAAAAAAGTTTGAAAGTTTTCCCCTTAAAGATCAGAAAAAAGACAAGTGTGTCCACTTTCACTACTCTCATTTGACATAGTACTGGATGTCCTAGCCAGAGAAACAAGGAACACAAAGAAATAAGAGACTCCAAAAAAAAAAAAAAAAAAAGGAAGAAGTAACGTTTTCTTCTTTTGGATAACATGAACTTACATGTAAAAAAATCCTAAAAACTTCACAAAAAATTTTGAATAAACAAATTTAGTAAAGCTGCCAAATACAAGATCAATATATAAAAGACAAGAATTTTGTTTTGTTTCGTTTTTTTTTTAATATGGAATGCTTCCCAGTTTTTCATGTCATCCTTGTTCAGTGATCATGCTAATCTTCTCTGCATCATTCCAATTTTAATATATGTGCTCCCAAAGTAAGCACAAGACAGGAGCATTTTAACACTCTAATGATGAACTATCTGAAAAAATAAAGAAAACAATCTAATTCACAATAGCATAAAATATAATAAAACACTTAGGAAAATATTTAACTAAGAAGATGAAAGATCTGTACCCCATAAACTATGACATTGATAAAGAAATTGAAGAATATACAAACGGAAAGATAGCCCATATTAATGAACGGTAAGAATTAACATTGTTAAAATGTCCATACTACTGAAAACCATCTATAAATTCAATTCCTATCAAAAATCCAATGTTAGGGGCACCTGAGTGGCTCAGTGGGTTAAGCCGCTGCCTTCGGCTCAGGTCATGATCCCAGGGTCCTGGGATCGAGCCCTGCATCAGGCTCTCTGCTCAGCAGGGAGCCTGCTTCCTCTTCTCTCTCTGCCTGCCTGTCTGCCTGCTTGTCATCTCTCTCTGTCAAATAAATAAATAAAAAATCTTTTTAAAAAA
>NW_026746942.1:0-2203 GCF_022355385.1 Mustela nigripes
GATCGGGAGGGAGACAAACCATAAGTGACTCTTAATCTCACAAAACAAACTGAGGGTTGCTGGGGAGAGGGGATTTGGGAGAAGGGGGTGGGATTATGGACATTGGGGAGGGTATGTGCCTTTGGTGAGTGCTGTAAAGTGTGTAAACCTGGTGATTTACAGACCTGTAACCCTGGGGACAAAAATATATGTTTATAAAAAATAAAAAATTAAAAAAAAAAAGAAATGCAAAGACAGAAGAAGCCTCATCTCTTCCATATGCAGACAGAACTCATCCCATACTTGTTCTCAGGATACAGTTATGAGCTCTCAAGTAGGTGGACTTGCCAGCACCATTTGTCCTAGATGGGCATCTTATATTTGCTTGGAAATTGGGTGAGCATATAAGTTAGCTCATTGGCTTTATTCTGAGGAAAACCAAATTCTCCTACCTTAAATATAATAATTAAAAAATTCCTTTGTAATTAACATAGAGTGTTATATTCATTTCAGGTGTTCAATATAGTGATTCAACACTTTCATATATACTCAGTAGAAATTTCAATAGAAACTCTGCAGGCCAGAATGGAGTGGTGTGTTATATTAAATGTGCTAAAAGGAAAAAAAAAAAAAATGTGTGGCCAAGAATTCAGCAAGGGTATCATTTGGAAGATAAGGAGAGTTGGAATTTCCCAGACAAATAAAAGTTACAGTAGTGTATTTTTTTTTTTTTTTTTACCAATTCTCCCATCATGATGACAGGTAGTGATTTTTACACGTGAATCGTGTTGCCCACAGAGTTTAGGCTCCTACCCTGGCAGAGAATGGGAAGAGAGGGCTGCTGTCTTCCTTGGTGTGAGCAGTTCAAAAAGAGGGCACCCAGGTCCTTGCAAAACACATTCTTGGATCACAGAGCTGGCAAAAGGCCTATTTTTTTAAAGTACTTATATACATTTCAAAGAGGAGAGAAAACACCCAAAACACAAGTTTCCTCAAGAAGAGGATGGGGGGGCGCCTGGGTGTCTCAGTGGTTTGGGCTGCTGCCTTCGGCTCAGGTCATGATCTCAGGGTCCTGGGTTCGAGCCCCGCATCGGGCTCTCTGCTCCGCAGGAAGCATGCTTCTCTCTCTCTTTCTCTCTCTCTCTCTGCCTGCCTCTCTGCCTACTTGTGATCTCTGTCTGTCACATAAATAAATAAAATCTTTAAAAAAAAAAAAAGAAGAGGATGGGAAGGGGCTCTTTTACGCTATTTTCAACAGGGACAATAAGCTTCTTACTTTTAATGTATTGTATCCTTCCAGTGAACCTAGGCTGGGTTTGCTCAGCTGGTGTTGTCCAGGTGGCTATTGATTGATCTGGGACAGCTTCAGCTGGAAAGCCTGCAATATCCTAAAGATGTCTGTCCTGTGGCAGAGGACAAGGCAATGGCGGAAGCAGTTTCCAACCTCTGCTAGAGTCACATTCCCTGAACTCTCAGGGGCTGAATCAAGTTACAGGATGGAGCCCAGAAGCAGAGTGTGAAGGCATTAACAGTAGGTGGCAGAGGGCTGGCTGGAATGAAAAGAAGAATGAAAGATTGGGTGTATTTTCAACATTATCCTATCACAGATGGGGCCAAAATGAATTAGTTCAGGATTTGAGTCTGAAGCATCTGTGAGGAATTCTGGCACACCTAATCAGAGATGTGGATATTAGGGAGGAAGCTCAGGAGGTTTGTAGGTTGGTGAAAGTGATGACCGAGTGGCAGTGGGTGTGCCCGCAGATGCCCTGGGGAGTGTGTGAGTTGAGAAGAGCAGAGAAGGTTAGATCCTGGAACCAGATTCCTCCTTTTGTCCCTCTGGGTGATGAAATTCCCACCCTCATTGTTGGGGAGAAGAGCCTGCTCTCTGGGCCTGCCACAGGACCCCATGTTCCTTCCTTCTGTTCATGGCAGGACCCCTTACATTAATCCTTGTAGGACCACTCCCCCCCAAAGATACCCCAAAGTGCAATGCTGTGCATGGAGTTGTGTACAGGAAGTTTCTGCTGGAATCCCTAGGCTTTGGGTGGCCTCCTTGTGCTCTCTAGCTTCTCTCTTCAGGTGTGGGCTCTGCCCCTCAAGTGCACATCACAGGGCCAGAGGAGGATGGGGTCTGAGTTGTGTGCATGGCCTTGGGGTGGTTCCCAAAGCCCCAAGTACAGTGGAGAGCTCTAAGTGGAGAGAAGTTCCTGATGTTCTCTGAGAC
>NW_026746943.1:0-2203 GCF_022355385.1 Mustela nigripes
CCCAGGGCATGCAGATCAAACCTGCCTTGTTGCTAGGAGACAACTAGAATGGGAGGCGGGCTGCCCAGGCATCCATCCTTAGAACCCTACTCTGGAGTCGTCCCATATGGGACATCCTAGAGCCATCCAACAGGTCTCAAGTGTCCCACAGAAGGAATCTTTGCAGTCTGGTGCATCTCACAACTCCCATTGTGGGAAAATCTTCATGGCCTCTTGAGACGCTCCACTTTATAAAGGGGCCATCATGGACAGAAACTCCCAAAACAAAACAACAACAACAAACAACGGACTTCTTCCGTCCCACAGAATAACACCAAACTCTTTGGATTGGGGCAAACCCCCAGGGAGTAAGACTCGTCCATTTCCCAAGAAGTCACCCGGAAATTTCATAACCAGGAATGGCATGATATGCAGAGATAAATACTTGAGCAAGAGCCTCACACTCGCCCTTTTTTCATATCCCGAAAAGTTCTCCTCATGGTCTGTAGATCAGTCCTGCCATACCTATGTCCCGAAACATAAGCCGAGTTTCTGTTTTCAGACAACAGTCCAAACAGCCCTGGCCTACACAGCCTACAGGTTAGGCCACTGGAGACAAGCTGAGGACTGTACTTGCCGTCTCCAAGGGAATTCTGTGTGCCCATTCCAATGGCCACAACCCTACTAATAGGATAAACCTACAAAGTCCCTGAGGCCCTCCCAATAGTGGTGGCTTCCCATGACAAACAGGAGCAATCTGAGCCCATCTGAGCACCTACGTGCACTCAGACTTGTAGACTGATATCCCCAGAGATAAAAAGGAAGGAACAGGCCCCTAGGCCCTAATCAGATCCATTGCTTTGGTTTCCAGGCATCTCTCCTCAGAGGCCTGGATTTCAGTACCAGCATATGGCTGTTTCTTGACTCACCAACCAGAACAAATCTCATCTACACGTGGGAAACTTGCACGTGGGAGTGATGTCAAAGCCTCTGTTTAGGAGAACCCTTCATGGCCCCAGTGCCACCGCGTCATGACAAGGTATCCATAGACACAAAAACACATTATGACCCATCCACAGGAGAGTCCATTTCAACTGAGCGTATTCGGTTGCTCCGCGAGATCCAGCAGATCTAACTTGACTTGTTGCTAGGAGATAATTGGAATGCGAGGTGGGCTACCCAGCCATCCATCCTTAGAACCCTGCTCGGAATCGTTAGCCTGGAGCCAACCAACAGGTCTCAATTGTCCTGCAGAAGAATCTTTGAAGTTCGGAGTTTCTCACTACTCCAATCGTGAGAAAACACCCATGGCCTCGTGATCCCCACCCCCTTCATGAAGTGGCCCTCAGGGACATAAGGTCCAACCTGAGCGATCGTCTGATCCTCACCCTGACTTCAGATGCACGAGATCTCGGTTCAGATCTGTAGATTTTGCCTGCGATGTCCTCACCCAGAAACCTAAGCCTAGCTTGTGTCCTCAGACTTCCATCCTCAGACTGAGGGCCACAAGCCCTCGAGTTTGGCAATCCACAGTTATAATGCAGCACTCTGCCTGCCCTCCAGAAGAAAAACATTGCCTTCTGGGGCTACCCAGAAACCCCAAATGAAGATCAACCTGCACGCCACTTGGCTGTACCCAAAATATATAGGCTGACCTGGGCAATAATGCCCTTTCTGACAGAGCCTGAGCCTGGACCTCCGGGCCCCACCCATACAGCTTGCCGCTCACTGAGCACATCGGACCAGCCATTGCCTTAGGTCGTTATCTATTCCCAGCCTCGGTTTTCAGGATTTAGAACCTAGATCTTATCTCCAATCACTGCCCATGTTTGAAAATGATGCAGAAATCAGAACTCTTTCCAGATTGCAAGAAACCTTCTGGTAGGCTTGTTGCATAGTGTTCAGTGTAGTGGATACCAGTGTGTCCAATGAGGCCCCGCCATTGCTAGTGGGCCACATAGGTGGCAAACAAACATTGTGACCCTCAGCCTTAGCCCAGTCCTCAAATAAGGCCTCTCAGGGGCTGGATGAAGAGACAGCATATTGGGCTTGCCATGCCCCTAGGCCCCAATTTTTAACCATAGTTCGGGTTGTTCCTTCACTCTTCCCCAGGGCTCTGCTTTGGAATTCCTCTTTTGGTGGGACACCTGAGGTAACAACCCTGAAAGGAGTCCTCCATCCAACAGATTGACGAAAAACAATTGGGATCGGGCCAAATCCACAG
>NW_026746944.1:0-2203 GCF_022355385.1 Mustela nigripes
CTCTGCCCAGAGAGAAGATGCTATGTTCAACCTACCCATCAGTGCCATCAGGAAGCAAAACAGTGGCACCTAGTGGAGGGCAGACACACCTACAGGAAGCCCTGTCATCTGCTCCCAAGATGTGCCTTTCCATGAGGGCAAAACCACTGAGAATAGTCATAGCAGGCATCTCCCCCAGAAGATCCTCAGAACAATTCCATCTCAGCAAGTTTAATGATCATAGAATGTGGCACACTTTCAGTTCCCAGGGAAGTAGGCTTAGCTTTATTTCTTTTGATTCTTAAGTTTTTTAATTTTTATTTTTGTTTTATTTTCTGATTTATCTTTCTTTACAGTTTATATTACTCCCTCCTAATTTTTTAGGTTTAATTTTTATAAATACACATTCTTATTTTTTCTATTTTTAATTTTTTCATTGATATATATTTTATTTTTTGTGATCTATATTCTATTTAAGAAGCATTCATTATGACAAATCCTAATTTATTTGTCTTAATTTATTCCCCTCATCTTATTTTATTCTCCAGGAAAAGAAAGAATGAATGTTCTTCATTGCAGAACAGACACTTCTGCAAAGAAGACATACAAATGGCTAACACACATATGAAAAAATGTTCATCATCCTTAGCCATCAGGGAGATTCAAATCAAAACCATATTGAGATATCACCTTACACCAGTTAGATTGGCCAATATTAACAAGACAGTAAACAACGTGTTTTGGAGAAGGTGTGCAGAAAGGGGAACCCTCTTACACTGTTGATGGGAATGCAAGTAGGTGCAGCCACTTTGGAAAACAGTGTGGAGATTCCTTAAGAAATTAAAAATACAACTTCCCTATAAGCCTGCCAATGCACTCATGGGTATTTACTCCAAAGATACAGATGTCATGAAAAGAAGAGCCATGTATACCCCAATATTCATAGCAGCAATGGCCACATTTGTGAAACAGTGGAAAGGGTCAAGATGCCCATTAACAGACGAGTGGATAAAGATTTGGTTCATATATACAATGGAGTATTATGCCTCCATCATAAAGGATAAATATCCGCCTTATGCATCAACATGGACACGTCAAGAGGAGATTATGCTGAGTGAAATAAGTCCAGCAGAGAGAGTCCATTATCATATGGTTTCACTTACTTGTGGAGTATAAAGAATAACACGGAGGATTTTTAAAGAAGGAGAGAAGAACAGAATTGGGGAAAATTGAGGGTGAGATGAATCCTGAGAAACTGGACTCTGAGAAAGAAACTGAGGGTTTTGGAGTAGGAGGTAGTGGGGGGTTAGGTGAGCCTGGTGGGGGACATTCTGGAGGGCACGTATTGCATGGAGCGCTGGGTGTGGTGCATAAACAATGATAATTGGAGCACTGAAAAAACAAAATAAAAATTGAAAAAATAAGATATTGAAAAGAAATGAGAGTATGGAAAAATTCACCATAAAAGAATGAGTCAGATGTAGATCTCATTCCCAGGTTTTTAATCAATACAAACATAAATATGAAGTCTGTACTAGAATTTAAAGTGGTGATTTTTAGTATACTAGCTGGCCTTGAAAAAAGTTAGAAGACACTAAGAATCCCTTACTGCAGTGAGAGATGAACTAAAATTGAATCAGGTCCAAATTAAAAACAAACAAACAAGCTCTAAAACCAAGACACAATCCCAAGTGGAGGCCATAAAACATAAGGATGGATGGAGAGGAGCAAATCTGTGGTATTCAAGATAAAATTATAGAAAATAATGACTGAGAAGATGATGGAATCCAAGATAATGGACCACAAAGGTAGACTTAGGGAACTCAGGGACCTTTTAAAAACATAATAATATTTGTATCATAAGCGTCTCTGGAGATGGACAGAGAGAAAAGGAGGGATTAGGTTTATTCTGTAAGATAGTAGCTGAAAAGTTCCATAATTTGCAGAAGGACACAGACATCAAAATCCAGGAAGTATAGGGAATTCACATTAAATGCAACAAAAGCTGATGATCTCTAAGGCATATCATAGTCAAACTGACAAAACACAACACAGAGAAGGAAAGAATCCTGAAAGGAACTAGGGAACAAAAGAGCTTAACCTTTAGGGCTTTCAGTACAACACTACTTTGTTATGTGATGATCAGAATCGAATCCCACAGAATCATCACATCCACATCTTCTGGAAAGTTTGAAAAATCATCACCCTTAAGTGAAAGTTCCAG
>NW_026746945.1:0-2203 GCF_022355385.1 Mustela nigripes
GGCTTAGGTTTCTGGGTGAGGACATGGCAGGCACAATAGACAGACCTGAATCGAGATCTCGTGCATCTGAAGTCAGGGTGAGGATCAGACTATTTCTCAGGTTAGATCTTATGTCCCTGATGGCCCCTTCATAAAGGGGGGGGGGGATCACGAGGCCATGGGTGTTTCTCACCATGGGAGTTGTGAGAAGCTCACAACTGCAAAGATTCTTCTGCAGGACAATTGAGACCTTTTGGTTGGCTTCAGGCCACTGATTCCGAGCAGGGTTCTAAGGATGGATGGCGGGGTAGGCCACCTCGCATTCCAACTGTCTCCTAGCAACAAGAAATGTTAGATCTGCTGGATCTCGCGCAGCAACCGAATATGCTGAGTTGAATTGGACTCTCCCGTGGATGTGTCCTAATATTATTTTGTGTCTATGGAGACCTTGGAATGAAGAGGTGGCACTGGGGCCCTGAAGGGTTCTCCTAAAAAGAGGCTTTGACACACCTCCCACGTGCAAGTTTCGCATGTGTAGATGAGTATTGTTCTGATGGGTGAGTCAAGAAACAGCCAAATGCTGGTATTGAAATCCAGGCATCTGAGGAAGATGCCTGGAAAGCAAAGCAATGGATCCGATTAGGGCCTAGGGGCTTGTTCGTTCCTTTTTACCTCTGGGGATATCAGTTTAGGAGTCTGAGTGAAGGTAGGTTCTCAGATGGGCACAGATTGCTCCTGTTTGTCCTGGGAAGCCACCACTATTGGGATGGCCTCAGGGACTGTGGAGGTTTATCCTATTAGTAGGGTTGCGGCCATTGGAATGGGCACACAGAATTCCCTTGGAGAGGGCAAGTACAGTCCTCAGGTTGGCTTCAGGGGCCTGAGCCTGTAGGGTGTGTAGGCCAGGGCTGTTTGGACAGTTGTCGGAAAACACAAACTCGGCTTCTGTTTCGGGTCATAGGTATGGCAGGACTGATCTACAGACCATGAGGAGTACTCTTCGGGATATGAAAAATGGGCGAGTGTGAGGCACTTGCTCAAGTTTTTATCTCTGGATATCGTTCCATTCATGATCATGAAATATCTGGGAGACTTCATGGGAAATTTGCGAGTCTTACTCTCTGGGGGTTTGGAACGTCCAAAGAGTTTGGGGTGATTCTGTGGGATGGAAGAAGTCCGTTTTTTTTGTTGTTGTTGTTTTGTTTTGTATTGTTTTTCAAACTCAGTTGTCCCACCAAATGAGGGATTCCAGAGTAGAGCCCTGGGGAGGGGCGATGGGACATCCAGAAATCTGGTTTAAATTTGGGGCCTAGGGACATGTCAAGCCATTATGGCATCTAATTGTCCAGCCACTGAGAGGACTTACTAGAGGACAGGACTCACGCTGAGGGTCACAATGCGTGTTTATGTCCTTGTCGCACTTAAGAATGGGCGGGACCTCAGGGTGAATGCTGGTTTCTCCTACACTGAACCTTGGACAACATGGCAACCACAAGGTTTCTTGCTGTGGATAACGAGGAGTTCTGATTTCTGCATCACACTCACCCATGGGCAGTGAGTGGAGATAAGGTCTAGGTTCTGAAGCCTGAAAACTGAGGTAGGGAAGACATGATGACCTAAGGCCATGGCGGTTCTGATGTGCTCAGTGTGCGGTCAGCTGTCTGGGTGTTGCTCTGGAGGTTCTGGCTCAGATTGTGTGACAGTGCATTACTTCCCAGGTTAGACTATATAATTTGGGTACATTCGAGTGCCATGTAGGTTTATTCTAATAATGTGCCCGGGCAGCTCATTAGGCAATATTTTGTTTCTAGAGGGCAGGCAGAGAGCTGCAATGATGGTCCGGAATTGCCAAACTTGTGGGCTTCGTGGCCAGGAGTGTGAGGACGGAAGTCTGAGAACACAAGCTAGACTTGGGATTCAGGGCGAAGTCACGGCATGTACCCCCTGAAGATCTGAAGCAATATCTCATGCATCTGAAGTCAGAGCGAGGATCAGACGTTGGCTCAGCTTGGATTTTCTGGTCATGACGGCCCCTTCATAAAGGGAGCCGAATCTCGAGGCCGTGGAGGTTGTCCCACGTTGGGAGTGGTGGGATGCCCCCTCCTAGGATTCCTTCTGCAGGACAATTGAGACCTGTTTGGACAGCTCCTGGACATCCCATATGGATGAGTCCAGACCAACGTTCGAGGATGGATGCCTGGGAAGCCCGCCTCGCATTCCAATA
>NW_026746946.1:0-2203 GCF_022355385.1 Mustela nigripes
CCCCCAGATCCAGCAGATCTAACCTGTGTTGTTGCTTGCAGACAATTTGAATGTGAGATGGGCTACCCAGCCATCCATCCTTAGAACCCTGCTCAGAATCGTTGTCCTGGAGCCAACCAACAGGTCTCAATTGTCCTGCAGAAGAATCTTTGCAGTTGGGAGCTTCTCACAACTCCCATCGTGGGAAAACCCGCATGGCCTCGTGATCCACGCCCCCCTTCAAGAAGGGGCCATCAGGGACAGAATGTCCAACCTGAGGGACCGTCTGATCGTCGCCCTGACTTCAGATGCTCGAGATCTCGATTCTGGTCTGTAGATTGTTCCTGATATATCCTCACCCAGAAACATAGGCCTAGCTTGGTTTCTCAGACTTCCGTGCTCAGACTACTGGCCCTCAAGCCCTCCAGTATGGCAAACCAGAACTACAATGCAGCACTCTGCCTGCCCTCCAGAAGTAAAACATTGCCCTCTGGGGCTACCCAGAAACCCCCAATGAGAATCAACCTGCTGTACCCAAAATATATAGGCTGACTTGGGCACTAATGCCCGTTATGACTAGGCTGAGCCTGGACCTCCGGGCCCCACCCAGACAGCTGGCTGCACACTGAGTACATCGGACCCGCCATGGCCTTAGGTCGTCATCTCTTCTATACTTCGATTTTCAGGCTTCAGAACCTAGACCTTATCTCCAATCACTGCGCAGGGGCCACCTTGATGCAGAAATCAGAACACTTCCTTACCCAGGGCAAGAAACCTTGTGGATGGCATGTTGTCCAAGGTTCAGTTTAGGAGAAACCAGCATTCACCCTGAGGCGCCGCCCATTCTTGAGTGCGACGAGGGCATAAACACGCATTGTGACCCTCAGCGTGAGTCCTGTCCTCTAGTACGTCCTCTCAGTGGCTGGACCATTAGATGTCATAATGGGCTTGACATGTCCCTAGGCCCCAATTTATAACCAGATTTCTGGTTGTCCAGTCGCCCCTCCCCAGGGATCTACTCTGGAATCCCTCATTTGGTGGGACACCTGAGGTTGAAAAACAAAACAAAACATATCAACAACAACAGAACAACGGACTACTTCCATCCCACAGAATGACCCCGAACTCTTTGGACGGGGCCAAACCCCCAGATCCAGCAGATCTAACCTGTCTTGTTGCGTGGAGACAATTGGAATGCGATGTGGGCTTCCCAGCCAACTATTCTTAGACCCTGCTCGGAATCGTTGTCCTGGAGCCAACCAACAGGTCTCAATTGTCCTGCAGAAGATCTTTGCTTTTGGGAGCTTCTCACAACTCCCATCGTGGGAAAACACCCATGGCCTCGTGATCTACCCCCCGTTCAAGAAGGGGCCATCAGGGCCAGAATGTCCAACCTGAGCGATCGTCTGACCCTCGCCCTGACTTCAGATGCACGAGATCTCGATTCAGGTCTGTAGATTGTGCCTGCCATATCCTCACCCAGAAACCTAGGCCTAGCTTGGGTTCTCAGACTCCGTGCTCAGACTACTGGCCCACACGCCCTCCAGTTTGGCATTCCACAACTACAATTCAGCACTCTGCCTGCCCTCCAGAAGAATAACATTGCCCTCTGTGGCTACCCGGAAACCCCAAATGAGGATCAACCTGTACGCATTTCGGTTGTACTCCAAATATATAGACTTACCTGGGCACTAATGTCCTTTCTGACACACCAGGAGCCTGGTCCTCCTGGCCCCACACAGACCGCTGCCCGCACACTGAGCACATCGGATCCGCCATGGCCTTAGGTCGTCATCTCTTCTCAACCTCGGTTTTCAGGCTTCGGAACCTAGACCTTATCTCCAATCACGGCCCGGGTTTGAAAATGATGCAGAAATCAGAACTCGTCCTTACCCATGGCAAGAAACCTTGTGGTTGGCATGTTTTCCAAGGTTCAGTGTAGTTGAAACCCGTGTGGCCCATGAGGCCCCGCCCATGCTTGCGGGCCACATTGGTCACAAACACACATTGTGACCCTCAGGCTGAGCCCAGTCCTCACGTAAGGCCTCTCAGTGGCTGGATAGAGAGACAGCATATTGGGCTTGCCATGCCCCTAGGCCCCAATTTTCAACCGTAGTTCGGGTTTTCCCTTCACTCTTCCCCTGGGCTCTGCTTTGGAATTCCTATTTTGGTGTGACACCTGAGGTAACAAACCTGAAAGGAGTCCTCCCGTCCAACAGATTGA
>NW_026746947.1:0-2202 GCF_022355385.1 Mustela nigripes
GGGGATAAAAATATATGTTTATAAAAAATAAAAAATTAAAAAAAAAAAAAAAGAACAAATAATCCAATCAAGAAATGGGCAGAGGACATGAACAGGTATTTCTGTAAAGAAGACATCCAGATGGCTAACAGACACATGAAACAGTGCTCAACATCACTCGGCATCAGGGAAATACAAATCAAAAACCACAATGAGATACCACCTCACACCCATCAGAATGTCTAAAATTAACAAGTCAGGAAATGACAGATGCTGGCAAGGATGCGGAGAAAGGGGAACCCTCCTACTCCATAGGTGGGAATTCAAGCTGGTGCAACCACTCTGGAAAACAGCATGGAGGTTCCTCAAAAAGTTGAAAATAGAGCTACCTACAACCCAGCAATTGCACTATTGGGTATTTATCCTAAAGATACAAATGTAGTGATCCAAATGTTTATAGCAGCAACGTCCACAATAGCCAAACTATGGAAAGAACCTAGATGTCCATCAACAGATGAATGGATAAAGAAGATGTGGTATATATATATATACAATGCAGCCAAAGCCACCAAAAGAAATGAAATCTTGCCACTTGCAATGACATGGATGGAACTAGAGGGTATTATGCTCAGCAAAATAAGTCAATCAGAGAAAGACAATTATCATATGATCTCCCTGATATGAGGAAGTTGAGAGACAACGTCGGGGGTTTGGGTGGTAGGAAAAGAATAAATGAAACAAGAGGGGATTTGGAGGGGGACAAACCATAAGAGACTCAATCTGACAAAACAAACTGAGGGTTGCCAGGGAGAGAGAGGTATGGAGAGGGTGGTGGGGCTATGGACATTGGGGAAGGTATGTGATATGACGTGTGTAAACCTGGCGATTCACAGACCTGTACCCCTGGGGCTAATAATACATTATATGTTAATAAAAAATAAAATTTTTTAAAGATTTTATTTATTCATTTGACAGACAGAGATTACAAGTAAGCAGAAAGGCAGGAAGAGAGAGAGGAAGGGAAGCAGGCTCCCTGCTGAGCAGCTAAGCAGAAAGCCCATTGTGGGGCTTGATCCCAGAACCCTGAGATCATGACCTCAGCCAAAGGCAGAGGCTTTAACCCACTGAGCCACCCAGGTGCCCCAAAAAATAAAAAAGTTTTTTAAAAAACTAATGATGTACTGTATGGTGACTAACATAACATAATTAAAAAAAAAAAAAATAAAGGTTCATCTCTGAAATTAATTTCCATGGAGGATATCTAAAAAGAAAAGAGAAGATGAAACATGCCTTAAGAGAAGCTTTCGTAAAATAGTTGTTTGGATAACTCTCTGACAATAGTCTAAGAATTGTTAATCACCTCTGTGCGCACCAGTCCCCATGGGCTACACCATGTTAACCTTCTAGCCTTTAGAGTCCTGCATAAACATTACTTGGAGCACGCATAGACCAGCAGAGGGCTCTCCTGGTTTAATTGGGCAGAGATCCACCTACAAATGTGACCAACAGGAGTGCATATAAAAAGACTACAAATATCACAACAAAAATACATTTAACAAACCAAATTCACCAACATTTCTACCAGTCCCACGTCTAATTTTCCTCCAACATCCAATTTAAATAGAGACTTCATGGAATCTTAGTTCAGTTGTTGCATTTTAATGCAAATGTGATCATGGTGTTCGTACAAAAAAGTGGGGGCTAATCAGTAGTTCATGGACTCAGTAACTTGCCGAACGAGAATCCTGACTATGGGTGAAATGAAGGCTCGTCATCATGGGAACATGGGTATCTTTGGACTACATAAGAACACAACAGCTGTGAATTCTTCCCTCTGAAACGTAAATATGTTCTAATTTTCTTGATCATTTTCTCTCCACGTCATTCTGTACATTCAAATTATATTTAAATATGTTTGCTTCATTCATCTTTCATTTCAAGGAAAAAATTAATTTGTAAATTCATGCTACAGTATTAGAAAATGGAGTCTATACTATGAAAAATGAAAAACCTGTTTCAGTGAAAACATTGCACACCTTTTTTTTTTTAAAGATTTTATTTATTTATTTCACAGAGATCACAAGTACACAGAGAGGCAGGGAGAGAGAGAGAGAGGAGGAAGCAGGCTCTCTGCTGAGCAGAGAGCTGGATGCCAGGCTCAATCCCAGGACCCTGAGATCATGACCTGAGCTGAAGGCAGAGGCTTAACCCACTGAGCCACCC
>NW_026746948.1:0-2201 GCF_022355385.1 Mustela nigripes
AAATGTTCAACTTATGCTTATATACTTACTGAAGACTATTGTTTTGGTGTCAGGATGGTTACATTTATTAATAGATCAGGACTATTAGATTCTCTAAATTTTGATGTCTCTTAATTTAATCTAATTAAATTATCAGTTAATGAAAGAAGTTAAATTTTTTACGTACTACTGCATCTAAACTTATCAAAGTCTTTTGCTATAATTAGACAAGTAGATCATCCTGTTTTTATACCAAGTCTTACATTAAAAAAAATCATACTATCTGAAATATTATTTCTTTATTATTATTATTATTATTATCATCATTTTTAATGATTGTATTCATTGGGGTACCTGAGTGGCTCAGTCAGTTAAGTGTCTACCTATAGCTCAGGTCATAATACTCGGGTCCTGGGATAGAGCCCCGCAGGGGATTCCCTACTCAGTGGGGTGCTTCTCCCTCTCCCTCTGTTATTCCCCTGGCTGTGTGCATGTTTTTCTTTTCTCTCTCTCTCAAATAAATAAGTAAAATCTAAAGATTATCTCTCTCAAATAAATAAGTAAAAATTTTTTTCTCAGTGGGAGGGAGAAGCAGACTCTCCACTGAGCAGGCAGCCTGATGCAGGGCTCAATACCAGGACCCTGGGATCATGACCTGAGCTGAAGGCAGACACTTGAACCAACTAAGTCACCCAGGCACTCCAGTTGTTTATTTATTTATTTATTTTTTATTATGCATATGTTTTATCTCTCTTTTCTTCAAGTCTTTTTTTCTATCTTTTTACTTTTTTCATAAGACTGAATTATTTCAAGATGACTTGGTCATCCTCTTTTCCCCCACCCCATAGGTCATAGAGTACTTTTTAATTGTTAAAATAATATTAGTATTTAAGTGCTGCCTACACAAATTAAGACAAATTATCTGTGGTCTGTATTCCAGAAAATATATATATTTTTTATTATGCCTTCCTATTCCAATGACATTTTATAAGGCTCTAAAAGTTTACATTTGTGATTATTTTTTTTCAAGATAATAAAGCTATTACTTCATTCTTTTTTATATCTGATGTTATTTAAAAATTTTCTGTCAGTCTGATTCTTGTTTCTTTATTAATGAATTATTTTTTTTCTCTCTAACACTTAGGTTTTTGTTTTTTGTTTTTGTTTTTGTTTTTTTTGTCTTTGGTATGTGTGCCCTAGTTTGGGATTAACAGAGTCAACTATAGTTATGAATAAGTTATGAATATTTTCTTTCTTTTCTTTTATGTAAGTTTGAATCCAGTGTCTTGACTAATTTATGCTTGATAAATAGATGTACATTAATATTCAAATATTTATTTCCTTTTTTCTTCTTTCATTTAAAAGAAAGTCATTTATTTTATTTTATTTCAAAAATATTTATTTATTTATTTGGAGTAGAGAGAGAGAGGGGTCATGAAGAGTGGCTGATTATATACTTTCAATTTGGGAGGAGGTTAGGGATAGCACAAGCCTCCAAGGTATTTTATAAACAAGGTTTCCAGGATTTTGAGGGGGCTAGCTATTGTTAGGGAAAGGTCATTTATTACTATTTAGTAAAAACTCTGGGAAGAGACTCTTCTGATGTGTATCAGTGAGTATATGCTTGGTAGATGATTGCCAATGTATATCTTGAGGGCAGGTGTGGGGAGTAGAGATAAAGAGGTTTCCAAAGTAATTTTTACATGTGAAAGTAGATTTTCAGTATCCTGGGGGTTGGACTAAGAATGCTTTTTTCCCTGAGTGGACCTGTCCACATTGAAGCAGCTGAGTCCCCAGAGGAACTTCAAGGACTTGTCAACAGGCTATGAGTAGTAAGGAAATCTAATTTTTTCTCTAGCTTTTGTTCCACACACATCACCTACATCTTACACCTCTTTTATATTGATAATTTTAATGCTTTGCTGGTATCCAGATGACTATATCCTTAAGTGACTTCTTATCTCTATTGATTCCATTATGTATTCTATCCATTGTATTCTTAATTCAACTAGATTACCTATATTTAATCTATTAGTACCACTAGGTTCTTATTCTTGTTTTTATTTCAAAATCTTTCCTTATTTCCTTACATTATTTACCGGGTATATTTTCAATCCCTGAAATACTCACTTATTATATATAAGCTGTCAACCGTATTCTTATTTTGAGGTAGCCATATCTTTTTGGGTTTTAGGACATCGTACCAACAATGCCAAATAATT
>NW_026746949.1:0-2201 GCF_022355385.1 Mustela nigripes
GGGTACATGCCGTGCCCTCGCCCTGAAACCCAAGTCTAGCTTGTGTTCTCAGACTTCCATCCTCACACTCCTCGCCCCGAAGCCTACAAGATTGGCAATTCCGGACAATCATTGCAGCACTCTGCCTGCCCTCTAGAAAAAATAGATTTCCTAATGAGCTGCCCGGGCACATTAAATGAGAATAAACCTACACGGCACTCGAATGTACCCAAATTATATAGTCTAACCTGGGCAGTAATGCACTGTCTGACTCAACCTGAGCCGGGACCTCCTGAGCAACACCCAGACAGCTGACCGCACACTGAGCACCTCAGACCCTCCATGGCCTTAGGTCATCATCTCTGACCTACCTCAGTTTTCAGGCTTCAGAACCTAGACCTTATCTCCAATCACTGCCCAGGGGTGACTGTGATGCAGAAATCAGAACTCCTGCTTACCCAAGGCAAGAAATCTTGTGGTTGCCATGTTGTCCTACGTTCAGTGTAGGAGCAACCAGCATTCACCCTTAGTTCACGCCCATTCTTGAGTGGGACGAGGGCATAAACACGCATTGTGACCCTCAGCGTGATTCCTGACGTCTAGTAAATCCTCTCAGTGGCTGGACCATTAGATGTCATAATGGGCTTGACATGACCCTAGGCCCCAATTCTTAAACAGATTTCTGGTTGTCCAGTCACAACTCCCCAGGGCTCTACTTGGGAAACCCTCATTTGGTGGGACACCTGAGGTTGAAAAACAAAACAAAACAAATCAACAACAACAAAAAAAACGGACTTCTTCCATCCCACTTAGTGACCCCCAACTCCTTGGACTGGGCCAAACCCCCAGAGAGTAAGACTCGTCCATTTCCCATGAAGTCACCCGGAAATTTCACGACAATGAGTGACACAATATCTAGAGACAAAAAGGTGAGCAATATCTAGAGACAAAAAGGTGCGCAAGAGCCTCACACTCGCCCATTTTTCATATCCCAAAGTGTCCTCCTCATGGTCTGTAGGTCAGTCCTGCCATACCTATGACCTGAAACATAAGCCGAGTTTGTGTTTTAAGAAAACTGTCCTAACAGCTCTGGCCTACACACCCTACTGGCCAAGCCCCTGAGGCCAAACCTGAAGACTGTGCTTGCCCTCTCCAAGGGAATTGTATGTGCCCATTCCAATGGCCACAACCCTACTAAGAGGATAAACCTCCAAAATTCCTGAGGCCAACCCAAGAGTGGTGGCTTCCCAGGACAAACAGGGGCAATCTGAGCCCATCTGAGCACCTACCTGCACTCAGACCCGTAGACTGATATCCCCAAAGGTAATAAGGAACGAATAGGCCCCTAGGCAACTATCGGATCCATTGCTTTGGTTTCGAGGCATCTCTCCTCAGAGGCCTGGATTTCAATGACAGCATATGGCTGTTTCATGACTCACCATCAGAACAAATCTCATCAACACATGGGAAACTTGCACGATGGAGTTGTGTGAAAGCCTCTCTTTAGGAGAACCCTTCAGGGCCCCAGTGCCACCGCTTCATTCCAAGGTCTCCATAGACACAAAATCATATTAGTTCACATCGAGGAGAGTCCATTTCAACTCAGCCTCCTCAGTTGCTCCCCCAGATCCAGCCGATCTGACCTGTCTTGTTGCTTGGAGACAATTGGAATGCGAGGTGGACTACCCAGCCATCCATCCTTAGAACCCTGCTCGGAATCGTTGTCCTGGAGCCAACCAACAGGTCAAAATTGTCCTGCAGAAGAATCTTTGCAATTGGGACCTTCTCACAACTCCCATCATGGGAAAACCCCATGGCCTCGTGATCCACCCCCCGTTCAATAAGGGGCCCTCAGGGACAGAATGTCCAACCTGAGCGATCGTCTAATCCTAGCCCTGACTTCAGATGCACGAGATCTAGATACAGGACTGTAGATTGTGCCGGCCATATCTTCACCCAGAAACCTAGGCCTAGCTTGGGTTCTCAGACTTCCGTCCTCAGACTACTGGCCCAAAAAACCTCCAATTTGGCAATTCCGAACTACAATGCATCACTCTGCCTGCCCTCCAGAAGAAAAACATTGCCCTCTGGGCCTACCCAGAATCCCCAAATGAGGATCAACCTGCACGCCATTCGGCAGTACCCCACATATATAGGCTGACCTGGGCACTAATGCCCTTACTGACACAGCCTGAGCCTGGACCTCCGGGCCCCACCCAGAC
>NW_026746950.1:0-2201 GCF_022355385.1 Mustela nigripes
ATTGTGTATATATACCACATCTTCTTGATCCATTCATCTGTTGATGGATATCTAGGTTCTTCCATAGTTTGGCTATTGTGGACATTGCTGCTATAAACATTCGGGTGCACGTGCCCCTTTGGATCACTACGTTTGCATCTTTAGGGTAAATACCCTGTAGTGCAATTGCTAGGTCATAGGGCAGTTCTATTTTCAACATTTTGAGGAACCTCCATACTGTTTTCCAGACTGGTTGCACCAGCTTGCATTCCCACCAACAGTGTAGGAGGGTTCCCCTTTCTCCGCATCCTCGCCAGCATCTGTCATTTCCTGACTTGTTTATTTTAGCCATTCTGACTGGTGTGAGGTGATATCTCATTGTGGTTTTGATTTGTATTTCCCCGATGCTGAGTGATATGGAGCACTTTTTCATGTGTCTTTTGGCCATCTGGATGTATTCTTGGCAGAAATGTCTGTTCATGTCCTCTGCCCATTTCTTGTTTGGATTATTTGTTCTTTGGGTGTTGAGTTTGTTAAGTTCTTTATAGATTTTGGACACTAGTCCTTTATCTGATATGTCGTTTGCAAATATCTTCCCCCATTCTGTCAGTTGTCTTTTGATTTTGCTAACTATTTCTTTGCTGTGCAAAAGCTTTTGATCTTCATAAAATCCCAATAGTTCATTTTTGCCCTTGCTTCCCTTGCCTTTGGCGGTGTTCCTAGGAGGATGTTGCTGTGGCTGAGGTCAAAGAGGTTGCTTCCTGTGTTCTCCTCAAGGATTTTGATAGATTCCTTTCTCACATTAATGTCCTTCATCCATTTTAAGTCTATTTTTGTGTGTGGTGTAAGGAAATGGTCCAATTTCATTTTTCTGCATGTGGTTGTCTAATTTTCCCAACACCATTTATTGAAGAGGCTGTCTTTTTTCCAATGGACATTCTTTCCTGCTTTGTTGACGATTAGTTGACCATAGAATTGAGGGTCTATTTCTGGGCTCTGTATTCTGTTCCATTGATATATGTGTCTGTTTTGGTGCCAGTACCATGCTGTCTTGATGAAGACAGCTTTGTAATAGAGCATGAAGTCCGGAATTGTGATGCCACCAACTTTGGCTTTCTTTTTCAGTATCCCTTTGGCTATTCGAGGTCTTTTCTGGTTCCATATAAATTTTAGAATTATTTGTTCCATTTCTTTGAAAAAGATGGATGGTACTTTGATAGGAATTGCATTAAATGTGTAGATTGCTTTAGGTAGCATAGACATTTTTTGCAATATTTATTCTTCCAATCCAGGAGCATGGAACATTTTTCCATTTCTTTGTGTCTTCCTCAGTTTCTTTCATGAGTACTTTATAGTTTTCTGAGTATAGATTCTGTGCCTCTTTGCTTAGTTTTATTCCTAGGTATCTTATTGTTTGGGGTGCAATTGTAAATGGGATGGACTCCTTAATTTCTCTTTCTTCTGTCTTGTTGTTGGGGTAGAGAAATGCAACTGATTTCTGTGCATTGATTTTATATCCTGACACATTACTGAATTCCTGTATAAGTTCTAGCAGTTTTGGAGTGGAGTCTTTTGGGTTTTCCACATATAGTATCATATCATCTGCGAAGAATGATAATTTGACTTCTTCTTTGCCGATTTGGATGCCTTTAATTTCTTTTTGTTGTCTGACTGCTGAGGCTAGGACTTCTAGTACTATGTTGAATAGCAGTGGTGATAATGGACATCCCTGCCATGTGCCTGACCTTAGCAGAAAAGCTTTCAGTTTTTCTCCATTGAGAATGATATTTGCGGTGGGCTTTCAGAGATGGCTTTGATTATATTGAGGTATGTGCCCTCTATCCCTACACTTTGAAGAGCTTTGATCAGGAAGGGTTGCTGTACTTTGTCAAATGCTTTTTCAGGATCTATTGAGAGTATCATATGGTTCTTGCTCTTTCTTTTATTGATGTGTTGTATCACATTGACTGACTTGCAGATGTAGAACCAACCTTGCAGGCCTGGAATAAATCCCACTTGGTCATTGTGAATAATCCTTTTAATGTACTTTCGAATTCTATTGGCTAGTATTTTGGTGAGAATTTTTGCATCTGTGTTCATCAAGGATATTGGTCTATAGCTCTCTTTTTTGATGGGATCCTTGTCTGGTTTTGGGATCAAGGTGATGTTAGCCTCATAAAATGAGTTTGGAAGTTTTCCTTCCATTTCTATTTTTTGGAACA
>NW_026746951.1:0-2201 GCF_022355385.1 Mustela nigripes
GCGGTCATCCCTACCGCCTCTCTGTCCCAGCATCGTCTACCCAAAACTTTCCTCTCCTTCCCACTGTCTGCGTGAAGTGCGTCGCCCTTGTTACTCCACTTCTGTTAACCGAGGGCCCTGCTATTCGGCTCCTCTTTTTCTGGAGCGCCTCCCTTTCCTCCACATTTCGCTCGTTTCTTTTCTCCGCTGGCGACTTGCCCTTCCGCTCTTAGGGCCTCGTTACAAGTCCCTCCCGCATCCTCCTCATCTCACCGTCTCTTACAGACCCTCTCACTCAACTTTCCTCCGCCATTCTCTTTCTCCGGCTCCCCCCATCTCCCTCCTCGGCCGCAGTCACGGCATGCACAAGGCCCCCCATCCTCGCGTGGGGGAGGGGACCTACTCCGTCACTCCCCGCTCCTGAAAGCCCGCACCGAAGAGGTCTCAGTCCCCTCACTGCAAGCGGGGCTGCACGGGGGCGTCTCAGGAGGTCGACGCGGTCTGCGCGATACCAGGGCCAGAGACTCTGTGGGCCGAGCCGGGCCAGGCTGCGGCGCGAGGCGCACACGCCCATCTCCTTGGACTCCCACGGCGCGGATGCGAGCGGTGCCCGAGCGTGAAGCACGGAGACAGCGCAGCAGGCGACGTCTGAAGGCCCGAGGGCCAGAGACCACAGGCAGGGACCGACTCGATGGGAACGAAAGGCCCCGGGACTCCCGGGCTGGCAGTGCCGCCCGAAGGATTCTGTGTGTCTCCGCGACACGCTTCTTACCGCGGTGGGAGACGCGGGTGAAGGGGCTCGAATGTGCGTGGAGACCCCAGACCTCAGGGGTGAAGGCCTGGGGACTGAGGTTCTGACGCAGATAGGAGCACGTTAAAAGCCCTCAGAGGCCCATTTGATTTTCGCTCCCTGACAGCCGCTTCCGGGTCGGTGAAAAACTGCGCGTGCGCGCCGGTGGAGCCGCGGGACCGGGCAGGGCCTGAGGGTACTGCTTCCGGTAATGGGAGGTGTGCGAACAGTGGCCAGGCTCTGAAGCGCATAGCGTGTGGGCGGGGCTGGGGCGAATCCTGGATTTTGCGCTTCCGGCAAGTGGGGGAACTCAAGCCCCGCCAGACCTCGGCCCTAAACCCGGGGGACAGGATGGGGTGGAGCTATAGAGGAGTGCTTCCGGTAATGGGAGCGAAACTGAAATGGCCGGTGGAACCAAGATGTCGGAAGGGCGGGGCCAGGCGGAAACTGGGCGGAGAACTTCCGGCACTTGGCGAGTCCTGAGGTTTGCTCTAGCTAGGATTTCCGGAGAGAGACCGGGACTGCTCAGCGGCTGGACAGGATCTGGCGTCCTTGTGCCTTTTTTTTTTTTTTTTTTTTTTTAATTTTTAACCTTTCCTACTTATTTTGTGTCCAGTGGGATGGGACTACTTCCTGCCAATTTAAGTTCATGTTTGAGCAGTGAGGTAAAGTTGGAGTTGTGCGGGACATGTGTGTTGAAAGTTAACATGGTTACATTTTAAGGGTGAAAGTTGCTTTCCTCAGAAACTGAGAACAAGAAATAACGTCTGGCAAGGGTGTGGAGAAAAAGGAACCCTCCTGTACCGTCTGTGGGAATGCAAACTGGTTCAGATTATTCAACCATAAAAGAGTGACATCTTGCCATTTGCAACAACATGAATGGAGCTAGATGGTATAATGCTAAGTGAAATAGTCCTTTTTCTCCAAGTCTTTGCTAACACTCATTGTTTCTTGTGTTGATTTTAGACATTCTTACAGGTGTGAGGCGATATCTCATTGTACTTTTGATTTCCATTTCTCTGATAGTAAGTGGTGATGAACATCTTTTCATGTATCTCTTGACCATCTGGATGGCTTCTGTCAAGTTCACTTTACTTTTATCCAAAGTAACTAATGTGTTTTCATTAAAAAATTATTTTATATTTTAGCACTTTGCTCCTTTTCTGTTTCATTTTGTATAAAAAGACTTTTAATATAAAATTTGTAAGGTTTCACTGACATGTACATTATATGACATTTCATAAGCTTTAAAGTAATGCTTAGAGTCTTGATGTTTATTACGTTTGAATTCCTTAGCATTTACTAAAATTTGACTAATATTAGAAACTCTAAGTTTTTCACTCCAAAATTAACATTGTGATGATCCCACAAAGATTAAATTTTGGGTGAAAATGTTGCCATGTATATTGCATTTTAAGATTTCTCTGAGGTA
>NW_026746952.1:0-2201 GCF_022355385.1 Mustela nigripes
CAGGGAAAGACAATCAGACCCTTTCATATGCTTCTAACTCCCCAGACTTCTGTTGTGTGTACCCACACCAATCCTCCCAGGGGAAGGAGAGGTGCCTCAACAAAGCCTGTTTGGGGAGGCTTTACCTTATTTTTTTCTGATCCATGCCACTCCTCCTGGGCAAAGTAGCCAGCTCTCAAAGCAGTTGTTCTTTTTTGGGTCCCTGCTTGGAGAGTGGTCTCCTAATTGTGCTGAGGTTCACAGTTTATTGTAACACATAGCTGAGAAGCCACTCTGGAGCTCGCTAATTATAGCTGGCTTCTCTGCTCCAACACTTGGGCACTCTGCTGCACTCAGTCATCCCCCTTCTTTCTGTGACCCTGGGGATCCTGAGACCACATGGTACCACATAAGAGTCTGCCCTGCTTCACCACCTGAGCATATTTCAGCCAAGGATGTCCCTCAAGGAAGCAGACTTCTAAAAGTACTGATTTCGTGTACTACTGCTATATCACTTTCCAGTGGCCTGCTTACAGAGGCTCCCTCCCCACTGTGGTTCATATATCCCCACAAATTCATGTCTCTGCACCTTCTTTCTTTGCAAAAGTGGTCTCTTTTCTATTTGTAGAATTGTAATGATTCTTTCCTTAGATCTCAGGTTGAATATACAGATATTCTGAATGATTAGATATCTAGGTGAATTCAAGATACCAGATGAAACACAGTTCCCCTAATTTTCCATCATCTACAGGATTCTTCCAGACAAAATAGACTTTGAAAACAAAGTCTGTAACCAGATACAAAGAAGGACACTATAACCATACAGGAAACAATTCAACAAAAAGATATAACAATTATAAATATTTATGCACCCTCCAATGGAGCCTTCAAATACATAAAGCAACTAATAACAAACATAAAGGAAGTAATCAATAGTAATACAAAATAATATGGGAATTTAACACCCTACTCACATCAATGGATAGATTATTCAAACAGAAAATCAATGAGGAAACAATGGCTTTGAATCACACATTGGACGAGATGTATCTAATTGGTATATTCAGAACATTCCATCCTAAAATAGAAGAATATACTATCTTTTCAAGTACACATCAAATATTCTCCAGAATTGATCACATATTAGACCATAAAACAAGTCTCCACAAATTAAAAAGGACAAAAATCATACCATCCATCTTTCCTGACCACATTGCTATGAACCTAGAAATAAAGGATAACAAAAACTCTGGAAAGAACACACTTACAACTAGGTTAAATAGCATGCAACTAAACAAGAAATGGTCAACTACGAAATTAAAGAGAAAATTTAAAAATACATGAGTATGAATGAAAATGAAACACATTAGCCTGGAATCTTTTGGAAGCAGCAAAAGCTATTCTGAAAGGGAATTTTAAAGCAATTTTAGAGGCCTACCTCAAGAAGTGAGAAAAATTTCAAATAATTAACCTAATCTTAAACCTAAAGGAGCTAGGGGGGAAAAACCCAAAACCAGCAGAAGGAAGGATGTAAAAAAAGATTGAAAGCAGAGATTGAAAAAAAGATTGAAGCAGAGATAAATGGAATAAAAAAAAAAAAAAACATTGGAAGAGATAAATGAAATCAGTAGCTGGTCCTGGGATGAAGCCCTGCATTGGGCTCTCTGCTCAGCAGGGAGCCTGCTTCCCTCTCTCTCTCTCTCTCTGCCTGCCTCTCTGCCTACTTGTGATTTCTTGTCTGTCAAATAAATAAATAAAATCTTTAAAAAAAAAAAAGGAATAGCATCCAAAATACATAAAAAACTTATACAACTCAATGCCAAACTTCCCCAAAACAAAAAAACCCTAACAATCTAATTAAATGGATTAAAAATGGGCAGAAGCCATGAGCAGACATTTCTCCAAAGACATACAGATGGATTACTCATAGGAAGAAGATGGAAGGTACATCAGGTTATCCTGGAATTTGATTTTCTTAAAAATATTTTACAGTATGTACAGTATATTATTCACATAGAAGGTCACAAATATGTAATTTATATATGGTTATGCATGTTGAAACAATTTGAAGGATGGAGTGAATTATTTAAAAAGCAAGACTTGGGGCACCTGGTTGGCTCAGTCAGCTAAGTGGCTGACTCCTGATTTGGGCTCAGGTCATGATCTCATGGACCTGGAATCCATCCTCACACATCAGCCTCCATACTCAGCACCTTCCCCTT
>NW_026746953.1:0-2200 GCF_022355385.1 Mustela nigripes
TGGTATTGAAACCGCACTCCTTGGTAGGTGAACTTGGTCTCGGCTGGATTTCTTGTTGATCTTCTGGTGGAGGGGCCTGTTGTAGTGATTCTCAAGTGTCTTTGCCCCAGGCGGAATTACACCGCCCTTACCCGGGGCCGGGGTGAGTAATCTGCTCGGGGTTGCTTTCAGGAGCTTTTGTTCACTGAGCGCTTTCCGTAGAGTTCCAGAGGACGGGAATACAAATGGCGGCCTCCTGATCTCCGGCCTGGAGGAGCCGAGAGCCCAGGGCCCCACTCCTCAGTGCGCGCTCAGAGAACCGCGCCCAGTTACTCCCGTCTGCCTGACCTCCGGCGGCGCTCCGAGCTCACCGAGCCTGCGACCGGTTCAAGGTAACACGGAGCTGCGAGCTTACTGTCGGCTCTGTCTCTGTAGCCAGCTTTCCCGTCCCAATACCCGCAAACTCTGCGACACCCAGACACCCCCGATCCATCTGTGACCCTGCGGGACCTGAGGCCACGCTGACCCCGCGTGGGCTTCGCCCCGGATTAGCCTCTGGAGCGATGTCCCTCAGCAGAACAGACTTTTAAAAGTCCTGATTTTGTTCGCGGTTGCTCCGCCACTTGCCGGGAGCCGGCCCCTCCCCCCGGGGTCTATCTTCCCGTCGCTTTGGATTCACTTCTCCGCCGGTCCTACCTTTCAGAAAGTGGTTGTTTTTCTGTTTCCAGAATTGCTGTTCTTCTTCTCTTCGATCTGCCGATGGATTTTCAGGTGTTTGCAATCTTTAGATAAGCTATCTAGCTGATCTCCGGCTAGCTGAAGCAGTCTAGGCTTACTACTTCTAAGCCATCTTGACTCCTCCTCCTGAAAGCCTCTTTTTAGGAGAACCCTTCAGGGCCCCAGTGCCACCGCTTCATTCCAAGGTCTCCATAGACACAAAACCATATTAGGACACATCCACGGGAGAGTCCATTTCAACTGAGCCTCCTCGGTTGCTCCACTGATCCAGCAGATCTAACCTGTCTTGTTGCTTGTAGACAATTGGAATGCGAGGTGGGCTACCCAGCCATCCATCCTTAGAACCCTGCTCGGAATCCTTGTCCTGGAGCCAACCAACAGGTCTCAATTGTCCTGCAGAAGAATCTTTGCAATTCGGAGCTTCTCACAACTCCCATCGTGGGAAAACCGTCATGGCCTCGTGATCGACCCCCCCTTCAAGAAGAGGCCATCAGGGACAGAATGTCCAACCTGAGCGATCGTCTGATCCTCGCCCTGACTTCAGATGCACGAGATCTCGATTCAGGTCTGGAGATTGTGCCTGCCATATCCTAACCCAGAATCCTAGGCCTAGCTTGGGTTCTCAGAAATCCGTCCTCAGACTACTGGCCCACAAGCCCTCCAATTTGGCAATCCAGAACTACAATGCAGCACTCTGCCTGCCCTCCAGAAGAATATCAAATGGGGCTACCCAGAACCCGCAAATGAGGACAACGGGACACGCCATTCAGCTGTACCCCAAATATATAGGCTGACCTGGGCACTAATGCCCTTTCTGACATAGCCTGAGACTGGACCTCCTGGCCCCACCGAGACAGTAGGCCGCACACTGAGCACATCGGACCCGCCATGGCCTTAGATTGTCATCTCTTATCAAGCTCGGTTTTCAGGCTTCAGAAACTAGACCTTATCTCCAATAACGGCCCGGGTTTAAAAATAATGCAGAAATCAGAACTCTTTACCCATGGCAAGAATCCTTGTGGTTGGCATGTGTCCAAGGTTCAGTGTAGTTGTAACCAAGGTTGCCCATGAGGCCCCGCCCATGCTTGCGGGCCACATTGGTCACAAACACACATTGTGACCCTCAGCCTGAGCCCAGTCCTCAGTAAGGCCTCTCAGTGGCTGGAAGTAGAAACAGCATATTGGGTTTGCCATGCCCCTAGGCCCAAATTTTTAACCATAGATCGGGTTGTCCCTTCACTCTTCCCCAGGGCTCTGCTTTGGAATTCCTCTTTTGGTGGGATACCTGAGGTAACAAACCTGAAAGGAGTCCTCGCATCCCAAAGATTGACGAAAAACAATTGGGATCGGGCCAAGTACACAGAGAGCAAGATTCGTCCATGGCCCATGAGGCCTCCCCAACATTCCACGGCCATCGCTGATACAAAATCCAGAGACAAAAGCCTGAGCACGCACCTCAGACTCGCTCATTCTTCATATCCTG
>NW_026746954.1:0-2200 GCF_022355385.1 Mustela nigripes
ATATATTTTATTAATATATTAATATAAATATATAACATATAATATATGTTATATATTTATTTTATATATGTAATATAGATATGTCTTGTATTTATATTTAAATAACAGTTAATAAATGAATTATAGTACAAATTAAATATATATATAAAACATGTATTTGTATTTTATATAATATAATATATAAAATATATTATGATATATAATATAAATATATAATATGATATATATCAAATATATATTATATATATTCTATTTATATGTATATAAATGCATTTATTCTTTTCTACATATGTATGTATTATACATATGTATATGTGTATACATATATGTGTATATGTGTATACACATATACATATGTATACACATGCATACACACTCATATATGTGTGTATATATATTTTCATTCTTTTATATATATAAACTTCTTGAATATATATATTGAATATATATATTTTGAATATATATTGAAAATATATATGAATAATTTTCATTTCCTTCTATGTATATGTATATACATACCTACCTATATATGTATATACATGCATACACACATACATATATGTGTACGGGTTTATGCATGTATCTGTATATATGTCTGTATTATATATATACTATATATGTAGTTGTAGTATATGTATATATATACATATACATACCTTTGTATGTATATACACATATGTATATACATATACACACATACCTATATATGTGTGTATGTATGTATGTATATATGTATGTATTATATACATATATAAAAGAATGAAAATTATTCAGAAAGAGTTGAAAATAAAAGAAAATCTCAAAAAAAAAGAATTCAAAAAAATAAAAATACAAAGAATGTAGGAGTCAAGATGGAGGAGAAGTAGCAGGCTGAGACTACTTCCACTCCAGGACATCGGCTAGATAGCTTATCTAAAGATTGCAAACACCTGCAAATCCATCAGCAGATGGAAGAAAAGAAGAACAGTAATTCTAGAAACAGAAAACCAACCACTTTCTGAAAGGTAGGACTGGCGGAAAATTGAATCCAAAGCGATGGGTAGATAGACCCCAGGGGTAGGGGCCAGCTCCCGGCAAGCGGCGGAACAAGGGAGCACAAAATCAGGACATTTAAAAGTCTGTTCCGCTGAGGGACATCGCTCCAGAGGCTAAACTGGGGCGAAGCCAACGTGGGATCATCAGGGCCTCATGTCCGGCAGGGTCACAGAAGGATCGGCGGTGTCTAGTGTCACAGAGCTTGCCGGTTTTGGAATGGGGAAGCCAGCTACAGAGACAGAGCCAGTAAGCTCAAGGCTCAGGGTTACCTTGAAGCAGTCACAGGCTCAGTGAGCTCGGAGCTCAGCCAGAGGTCAGGCAGACGGGAGTTACTGAGCACTGTTCTCTGAGGGCGCAATGATGAGTAGGGCCCCAGGCTCTCAGCTCCTGTGGGCCAGTGATCAGGAGGCCGCCATTTGTATTCCATCCTCTGGAAATCTATGGAAAGTGCTCAGGGAACAAAAGTTCCTGAAAGTAAAGCTGAGCGGATTACTAAGCAAGGCCGCTGCTGCCTGGGGCAAAGAAACTTGAGAATCACTACACCAGGCCCCTCCCCCAGAAGATCAACAAGAAATCCAGTCAAGACCAAGTTGACCTACCAAGGAGTGCAGTTTCAATACCAAGGAGAGCAGCAGAATTCCAGAGGAGGAGAAAGCAAAGCATGGAACTCATGGATTTCTCCCTATGATTTTTTAGTCTTGCAGTTAATTTAATTTTTTTTTATTTTTCACTTTTTTTTCTCTTCTTCTGCTAAATTTTTTTAACTTTTACTCTTTTCTTTTTAACGTTTTTTAACTAGTTTATCTAATATATATATTTTTTCTTATTTTATACTTTATTCATTTTCTTTGTTTAATTTTTTTCTATTCCTTTCTTTCTTTCTGAACCTCTTTTTCCCCATTTCTCCCCCCCCCCTCACAATTTGGGATCTCTTCTGACTTGGTTATAGCATTTTTTCCTGGGGTTGTTGCCACCCTTTGTTCCTTCATATATACTCTTATCTGAACAAAATGACAAGGCGGAAAAATCCACCACAAAAAAAAAGAACAAGAGTACCGAAGGCTAGGGACCTAATCAATACAGACATCGGTAATATGTCAGATCTAGAGTTCAGAATGACAATTCTCAAGGTTCTAGCCGGGCTCGAAAAAGGCATGGAAGATAT
>NW_026746955.1:0-2200 GCF_022355385.1 Mustela nigripes
GCCTTACCTGAGGACTTGGCTCAGGCTGAGGGTCACAATGTGTGTTTCTGACCAATGTGGCCCGCAAGCATGGGCGGGGCCTCATGGGGCTCACTGGTTTCAACTACACTGAACCTTGGACAACATGCCATCCACAAGGTTTCTTGCCATGGGGAACGAGTTCTGTTGTCTGCATCATTATCAAACCCGGGCCGAGATTGGAGATAAAGTCTAGGTTCTGAAGCCTGAAATCCGAGGTTCGGAAGAGATGACGAACTAAGGCCATGACGGGTCCGATGTGCTCAGTGTGCGGCCAGCTGTCTGGGTGGGGCCAGGAGGTACAGGCTCAGGCTGTGTCAGAAAGGACATTAGTGCTCAGGTCAGCCTATATATTTGTGGTAGAGCCGAATGGCGTGCAGGTAGGTCCTCATTTGGGGTTCTGTGTAGACCCAGGGGGCAATGTTTTTCTTCTGGAGAACAGCAGAGTGCTGCATTATAGTTCTGGATTGCCAAACTGGAGGGCTTGTGGGCCAGTAGTCTGAGGATGGAAGTCTGAACTCAAGCTAGGCCTAGGTTTCTGGGTGAGGATATGGCAGGCAAAATCTACAGACCTTAATCGAGATCTCATCCATCTGAAGTCAGGGCGAGAATCAGACGATCGTTCAGGTAATACATTCTGTCCCTGATGGCTCTTACTTGAAGGGGGGGTGCATCACGAGGCCATGGGGTTTTTCCCACGATGGGAGTTGTGAGAAGCTCCCAACTGCAAAGATTCTTCTGCAGGACAATTGAGACCTGTTGGTTGGCTCCAGAACAACGATTCCGAGCAAGGATCTAAGGATGGATGGCTGGTTAGCCCACCTCGCATTCCAATTGTCTCCAACAACAAGACAGGTTAGATCTGCTGGATCTGGGGGAGCAACCGAGGAGGCTGAGTTGAAATGGACTCTCCCGTGGATGTGTCCTCATATGATTTTTTGTCTATGGAGACATTGGAATGAAGCGGTGACACTGGGGCCCTGAAGGATTCTCCTAAAGAGAGGCTTTCACACAGCTCCTTCGTGCAAGTTTCCCATGTGTAGATGAGATTTGTTCTGATGGGTGAGTCATGAAACAGCCATATGCTGTTATTGAAATCCATTCCTCTGAGGAGAGATGCCTGGAAAACAAAGCAATGGATCCGATAGGTGCCTACGGGCCTGGTTATTCCTTTTTCCCTCTGGGGACATCATTCTACGGGTCTGCGTGCTGGTAGGTGCTCAGATGGGCCCAGATTGCCCGTTTTTGTCCTGGGAAGCCACAAATATTGGGATGGCCTCAGGAACTTTGGAAGTTTATCCTCTTAGTAGGGTTGTGGCCAATGGAATGGGCACATACAATTCCCTTGGAGAGGGCAGCACGGTCGTCAGGTATGGCTCCAAGGGCCTGAGCCTGTACGGTGTGTAGGCCAGGGCTGTTTGGACAGTTGTCTGAAAACACAAACGCGGCTTATGTTTCGGGTCATAGGTATGGCAGGACTGATCTAC
Organism: Mustela nigripes; assembly: GCF_022355385.1. Lineage (NCBI taxonomy): Eukaryota > Metazoa > Chordata > Mammalia > Carnivora > Mustelidae > Mustela > Mustela nigripes. The sequence continues at coordinate 1,506 of NW_026746955.1, forward strand.
AGACCATGAGGAGAACTCTTCGGGATATGAAAAAAGGGCGAGTGTGAGGCTCTTGCTCAAGTATTTGTCTCTGGATATCGTGTCACTCATGGTCGTGAAATATCCGGGTGACTTCATGGGAAATGGACGATTCTTACTCTCTGGGGGTTTGGCCCCGTCCAAAGAGTTTGGGGTCATTCTGTGGGATGGAAGAAGTCCTTTTTTGTTGTTGTTGTTGTTGTTGTTTTGTTTTGTTTTTCAAACCCCACCAAATGAGTGATTCCAGAGCAGAGCCCTGGGGAGGGGCTACTGGACAACCAGAAATCTGGTTTAAATTTGGGGCCTAGGGACATGTCAACCACAAAGTTCTTGCCATTGGGAAAGAGTTCTGATTTCCGCATCATTTTCAAACATGGACAGTGATTGGAGATAAGGTCTAGGATCTGAATCCTGAAAACTGAGGTTGGGAAGAGATAAAGACCTAAGGCAATGGCTGGTCCTATGTGCTCAGTGACCGGCAAGCTGTCTGGGTGGGGCCAGGAGGTCCAGGCTAAGGCTCTGTCATAAAGGGCATTATTGCCCAGGTCAGCCTATATATTTTGGGTACAGCCAAGTGGCGTGCAGGTTGATCTTCATTTGGGGTTTCTGGGTAGCCCCAGAGGGCAATGTTTTTCTTCTGAAGGCAAGCAGAGTGCTGCATTGTAATTCTGGATTGC
>NW_026746956.1:0-2200 GCF_022355385.1 Mustela nigripes
CACCAGTTCAAGAAGATGGTGTTGAACAGGGACCAGACGATGTGGTCGGGCACGGCTGTCTCACCACGGATATTGATCACGGTGGTGGTCACGGGAGCCGAGCTCTGGGGGGGCCCGAGCACAGCCACCTCGTGCTCCTCCTTGAGCATCTCGTAGGTCGGGGGGACGCCGGCGTGGGTATCAGGGAAGAAGGGCTGGGCGTTGTGGCTCATGGTGCGGACGCGGGTGTTATACTGTGATCTGGGCCTTCCCTTTCCCCTGTAGTTTCCATTTCTCCAAAGTTTCTATTTCCTGCAGTTTCCAAAGTTGGGAACTGGCCAGGCTCCCAGAGGGCGGACCAATGCCTGAGTGTCCGGTTACAACAGGGCCAGCTAGAGGAGCGTCCTGGCCCAGACACTCTAACTGGGCCTGGGTAGCTACCCCACTTCCCTATTTAGGGATGTGGGTGGGCCATGGGGTCTTTTTCAGCCTGGGACTGTCCCCACTGTTTTAACAGTTTCCTACAGTCTCAGCTTATTAATAACTGGTGTTGTGGTTGACCCGCCCTGGTGGTTCTTACTGTGATCACAAGAAGCCCTTCAGCTATAACGACCAGCAAACCTGAGAACACTTTTAAATCAGAGACTGGAAACTACACAGCACAGTTGTGGCCACGAACTAGGAGGGGGTTGGACGGAGGGGAGGGGGTGGAAGGGGTGGGAAGCTGGACTAAAGGAGCACCTGACACCCCAGGAAGCTCAGAATAGAACAGCAGGAAATCTGGGCCCAAACAGTACAAAATCTACCAAGATCTTTCCCATGTGTCCACTTTATCTGAGCATGAGGCTGGCAATCTGCTTCCTTGAGATGGCTGACCCTGAAATGGGGCCTCTGATTAGTCAGGCACTTGCTGTACAAGGAAGGGGGGGGGGGGGGGGGGGGGGGGGTAGACAGAGGGAGGGAGAGAGAGGAAGCATGAAGAGCTGCTGACTTCAAAGGGAGCCCTGGGACTGGCCCGGCCCCACTGCTGGGACCCCGGCAAGCTTGGCTGCCCCAGAGGGCAAGGTGCTCCTGGAGAAGGGGTTTTCACCCTGACACCCGCCTGTGGCTGTCCGGGCTTCTCCAGCCTCTCCAGGGTGACTGTGGGAGTAGGTCCCCCACCCACCCCCTGTGGGGCCTCAGACAGGAACACCCGCCTGGGGCCAGCTCCTCCTGCACAGGGCAGAGGATGGCCCCCACCCCCCACAGGCAGCCTCCAACGAAAGCTCCCACCCAATGCCCAAGGGTCCCTGGTGGCGGGGAGACCCTCCCCAGGGCCCTGGGCAGCTGCTCCACCCTGCAGGGCCCGGCCAGGTCGGGTGGAGGGACTGAGGCCTTCCGCTCAGGCTTTCTGTCCCTGGGGCTCAGCCGCCAGGTCTGACGACTGGCTTCTGCAGTCAGTCCACAGCCCAGAGCTCTGTCCCCCCCCCCAGGCCACTCGAGGGCTGTCCCTGCCCCCAGGGGAGCAAGGACAGAGCTGGTGGGCAGGAGGAGGCAGCTGCACGAGGTGGCCCTGTCTGGATCCGCCGGAGGGGCTGGGAGGTGTGGGTCTCCACCAGCCGCACCCACAGAGACAGGATCCCGGGTCCTCCCCCCAGGCCCTGAGCTACCCACTCCCCCTAGCACCAGTGTGCCCGCACCCCTGAGTATCAGGGAGCCCCACCCTTGGGACCAAGGGTGTTCTGGACACGGGACGTCCTTGGGTCAGGGACCCCCATCCTAGGGCCCTGGTCCCGCTCTCGTTCCCAGCAGGGGGCCGGAAACCAGCACAACCTGAGGACAGGCCCTGGCCCCTCAGCCCCACAGCTGAGCAGGGTGTGGGGAGATGGGCTGAGTCTCGGGGCAGGCTAGGGACTCGGGCAGCGCCCCCCACCCCCAGGAGACGTCAAAGCACCATCACACGCAAGTGCACTTTATTGAACTCAGCTGTAGCCAGGCGGGTCTGCAAACACAGTGCAAAGGGTTGGGTGCTAAGGGGCAGGGCCAGAGGCCCCGGAGCAGGGCCAGCAGCGTGTGGTGGATGATGGGGTCCTTGGCCATGAGCTCTTAATGGTAGCCACCACTCTCCTTCATAACCTTTAAAATCATACTGTAGGCTGTAGTATAGGCAATCACCAGAAAAACAACAGATACAGTGGTCAGCAGGAGGCCCAGGACCAGGGCACAGATGTTCAGGCACTTG
>NW_026746957.1:0-2200 GCF_022355385.1 Mustela nigripes
TTTTTATTCCTGCTTTTTGCTTCTCCACTGTCCTGCCAACACACACACCAGCCTTTCATTCACGATGCTGGAATTGTTCCATTCCACATCTTAGTCTCTCAATCTCTCACTGTCTCTCGCTCTCAGTCTTTTTCTTTGCTTTCTTCCGTGTCCTCCCCCTACCACGTTCCCTTTCCCAGTTTGTCCTAACAAAAGGACAGGTAAGTCTCAGTTAGCAGCTCTTAACCTGGTAGCGACTCTTAACCTGCGGCTCTTGTTACCTTGGAAATCCAAAGGGCTTGTGAACTTGGAAAAGAGATTACATGTCTACTTCCACTTATACCCCTAGGAGGAGATTTAGCATCTCCTTCTATTATGACTAATGGCAACTAATCACCTAGTATTAGTAATACCTGTGACTTGGTCTCACCAGCAGAAGACATACTTATTTTCATTTTACATTAAAGTTACCGCAGAATCCCAAAATGCAGTCTGTGTCTGTCACTACTTCAAGACAAGTTTTTTTTGTTTTTTTTTTTTTAATTTCCATCAAGCCCACAGAGTAATACTATCAACAACAGCTAGTATCTGTTGATGCCTACTAATGCCAAGAAGAGTGCTAAGTACTCTGCACACAATATTTTCATATAGACCTCATCTTTCATTCATTCGGCAGCATCCTATGGAGAGTTTGTCCCATGCCAGGTCCTGTGCTCAGGGGCTAAAGAAGGCAGGTAGACATCCACGTGGGTCCTCACCTCTTGTAGACAAATGATAATCAAAGCATTACCTCATACAGCCGTCTGCTGTGGGTCAGTGATGGAAATGGCTGTTTCACGCCGTCCCTCAGAGCCCCAGCCTTCTTTCATCCTGCGGCTTGCTCTTCCAGATCCTCAGAATCTTTGACATCCTCTCCACTGAGAGTCCAAGGTGTGAGGAGAACAAGCCGAGCAATGGGACCCAGCAGGTTCAAGGGTCCATAGAAGTGATGCACAAATAGGAAGCCCAGAGGAGAGGACTGCAAGTTCTCTCCAAGAGCATTTGTGCTGAGCCTTCCCAGGGGAGAGAACATCGTGTCACTACTTCAAAATCACAGCCGTTACTGGACCAGCGGCTACACCATATTATATGCTGCATTAATAAAGAAGCAAATGTGTAACTGTATCACAAATTTTTAAAAATTTTGCTACCTATACTTCTATATAATTGGCTTCCTTGGCAATGCTGTATGTTGTATTTTATTCATTTGCAGCCATTATTCTGATGCAGGTTCATAAGTTTGCCCGTCTGTCAATGGAGTCCAGGGCACAGAAAGGGCGAAGACCCTTCTGTAAACAAATAGGCAGGGCTGGAAATCCAGGCCTGTTTTTTTGGTATCCCAGGATAGCCCCAGTTATTTTTTTTTTTTAAGTACAATGTAGTAAAAAATTAATTTTGATAATATTTAATTAGAACAATGTTGCATGGGGCACCTGGGTGGCTCTGTGGGCTAAGCCGCTGCCTTTGGCTCAGGTCATTATCTTGGGGTTCTGGGATCGAGCCCCGCATTGGGCTCTCTGTTCAGCAGGGAGCCTGCTTCCCTTCCTTTCTCTCTGCCTGCCTCGCTGCCTACTTGTGATCTCTATCTGTCAAATAAATAAATAAATAAAATCTTAAAAAAAAAGAATAATGTTGTACATAATGCTTTTGGTGTTAATGGTGAATAAGAATCTCCATGCCAACATCCCCCAGTGCGAATCACTGTTCTGAGCTGTCCACTAGCAACTAGATTTGCCTTGCTGCAAAAAACTTTTAGGCTACAAAATTAATTTTATTTATTTATTTATTTATTTATTTATTTATTTATTAGGGAGAGAGAGTACAAGGGGAGGGGCAGAAGGAGAGGGAAAGAATCTAGGGCAAGCTCCCTGCTGAGTGTGGAGCCTGATGCGGGGCTCAATTCCACAACCCTGAGTTCATGACCTGAGTCCAAATCAAGAGTTAGATGCTTAACCAACTGAGCCATTCCAGGCACCCTAATCTATATTTACTAAAGAGCATGTTAAAATAACATTTAAAGAACATAATGGAGATTATAAAATATATAAAACATTCTGTAGTTCTCATTTTCACTCAAACATTTTCTCAGTTGATTGAAAGCTCTTCATAAAAATAGCTTTGAATGGCTACACAATGTTGGCCATTTGAATGAGTTCCTATCATCCCACCATGGCTCTTGAGT
>NW_026746958.1:0-2200 GCF_022355385.1 Mustela nigripes
ATCAAAAGCTTATACACAGCAAAGGAAACAGTCAACAACAACAACAAAAAATGAGGCAAAACGTGGAATGGGAGAAAATATTTCCAAATGACAGTACAGAAAAATGGTTGATATCCAGGATCTATAATGAATTCCTCAAACTCAACACACAAAGAACAGACAATCATATAAAAAAAAATAGGCAGAAGATATGAACAGATATTTTTCCAATGAAGACAAAAAAATGGCTATCAGACACATGAAAAAATGTTCATCATCACTAGCCATCAGGGAGATTCAAATGAAAACCAATTGAGATATCACCTTACACCAGTTAGAATGGCCAAAAAGCAAGTCGGGAACAGCATGTGTTGGAGAGGATGGGGAGAATGGGGAGCCCTCTTACACTGTTGGTGGGAATACACATTATTGCAGCTACTTTGGAGAATGGTGTAGAGATTCATCAAGAAGTAGAAAATAGAAATTCCCTATGACTCTGCCATTGTACTACTGGTTATTTAACGAAGATACAGATGTAGTGTAAAGAAGGGCCATTTGTACCCCAATGTTTATAGCAGCAATGACCATGGTCGCCAAACTATAGAGAGACCCAAAATGCCCTTCAATGGAAGAATGGATAAGAAAGATGTGGTCCATTTACACTAAGGAGTATTATGCTTTCCTCTGAAAGGATAAATACCTAAGTTTTGTAGTAACATGGACGGGACTGGAAGAGATTATGCTGAATGAAGCAAGTCAAGCGGAGAGAGTCAATTATCCTATGGTTTCACTTATTTGTGGAGCATCACGAATAACATGGAGGACAAGGGGAGAGGAGAGGAGAAGGGATTTGAGGGAAATTGGAAGAGGAAGTGAACAATGAGAAACTATAGACGCTGTAAAACAATCTGAGGGTTCTGAAGGGTCGTGGGGTGGGAGGATGAGGGAACCAGGTTGTGGGTATTAGATAGGGCACAGATTGCATGGAGCAAGATAGGGTTTGAATTCTCTTCTATTAATTGCAACTGGATTTGGAATACAGCACACGATATGTAATAGACAATGCTAGGTCTGCCCTATGGAACAACTTCTCCTATGGTCCTCAGAGATACATCTTATGCATGTTTCCCCAAAGTGCAGGTGGTCTAGAGATCCCGTGATGATGTCAGTTATTCCTTCCCACCTTTCAGTCCCTATGATCTGTCCTGTGCTTAAAGAGGATATCGTACTCCCCAAGAATATTGGATTTTGGTCCCCATCTCCCTTCCTTTCTGTTAATATGCCTCCAACATCTACATACACCCACGTTGGTGGTATATGTGATGGAAATTCTACCAAGTGTCTTATGTTTGGATGCTCTGTCAAGACTAAGCAGCTTCTGATAACTTTTGTCTCTGGAAGGCATAAAATCTATCTGCCATAGGCACATTCACTTTGTCTCTCTTCTCCTTGAGAATTGCATGTCCTATGTCTCCCCCAGTTCTTCCCTTTCAAGCTATTTGCATCTTTATAGCCAAAGGAAATCTCCTATGGCCAACACAAGGTCAAGTTTGATTTATATTGTTTTCATGTTGACCTTTTTTTTGCATATTTTAAAAATTTTCATCTTTCCAACAATCTTTTTATAGGGATAGGAAAATTTAGTCCTGAATACTTGATCTAATTATTGATAGGTAAGTAGTTAACTTTCTAATTTTGGTTCATTTCTGACTTGTATTCTCTGTGCCTTTCACCTTTATGGTATTTTCTTTGGGATTTGCTTCCTTTACTGTGATTCCTCACTTGCTCCCCATCTTTTGTGTGTCTTATCTGTGGGGGGTTGTGTTTTGTCTGTGTTTGTTTAATATCACACTTAAAATTAAATTTCAAGAGATAATAACTCGGTCTTTAATGCATAACAATTCAGTTTGATATGCCTTGAAAACTCACATTCCATCACTTTCAGCCAAATTTCATACAAGTTATGTCCCATTTAGGCCTCTTTTATAAACACATATTCTCACTAACCGGCCTTCAAGCAAACACACAATTTTGTGTGCCTGGTTAGAGTCATATTGTTTGTACTTTTCCCCCCTGCTTTTTCACATGTTCCTTGACTATGATAAGAGAGTAAAATTGTTATTTGTATTTCTGAGACTGAGATATGTGATGTAACCCAATGCTCAACAAAACTCTACCACATGAAGCTAGTGGCAAGAATTCGTTCTTGATTATAACTGTA
>NW_026746959.1:0-2199 GCF_022355385.1 Mustela nigripes
TTTTTTTTTTTTTAAGATTTTGTTTTGTTTTGTTTGTTTTTTGAAGATTCTATTCATTTGACAGAGAGAGAGATAGCAAGAGAGGGAACACAAGCAGGGGGAGTGGGAGAGGGAGAAGCAGGTTTCCTGCATGGAGCCCAACATAAGGTTCAATTCCAGGACCCCAGGATCATTACATTATCTGAGCTAAAGACAGGTGCTGAGCCACCCAGGCAACCCTAAAGATCTTGTTTTCAAGTAATCTCTACACCCAACATGGGGCTTGAACCCATAATCCTGAGATCAAGAGTCACATGCTCCACCAACTGAACCAGATAGGTACCCCTTAAAGACTTTTCTGATGAGATTGGTGGTACTATTAACAGGTTATTTCTTATACATATATTATATAATGGAATAGGTCAATGTTAGAAAATCTGCGTAACTCAGAGGACCAATACTCTCCAAGTGAACAATGAATGCATGATGTTATAAAATTACGTACTGATAAAGGATCTAATTAAAGTGGAGGACAGACCAATGAATCTTACTGTAACAAAGTACAAAACGTATATTGATCTGGCTGCAGATTCCACAATAAAACTAACATTTGAAGAACCATCACTTTGAGTTCTGGCTTATCAAAGAAGAATAACCACAGTCATCTGAAAAGACTATTAAAATACTCCTCCCTGAGAGCAACCCACATGAATGACCTCTCAGATCCCTTCTAGCTCTCATAGACTATGATCTTAATGCATTACTAAGAAGATTCAGTTCAGTGGCCTGCAGGATCCTTGCCCTGCGTGTGATACACTTAGTAACACAAACTAAAAATTATAAAACTATAGCTTCACTATTTGTATATTTTTAAAATGATTTTATTTATTTACTTGAAGACAGAGAGAGACAGCACACATGCATGAGTGGGGGAGGGGGCAGAGGGAGAAACACACTCTCCGCTAAGCAGGGGGCCCAATGCAGGGCTTGATTCCAGGGATCCTGGGATCATGACCTGAGCTGAAGGCAGATGCTTAACTCACTGAGCTATCCAGGTGCCCCATATATCTCTTAAAAATTAGTTTGTAAAATACAATTGCCTTGTGTTTTAAAAATATTAATTTTAAAATATTAAGCATATTGATATAATGGATATTAAAATTAATAAAAACATAAAATATTAACATAAGAAAAATTTTAAACCATATTTCAAGCATGTCACTAGTATAATTAGTTTAGTTCCATCTAGATTTGGGAGTCTTACTGGCCATCAGCATTGAATACAATCATTGCAGTGCAATGAAGATACACACACACATATCACTAAGTATTACTTTATTGAGGTATAACTGACCTATAATAAACTATACACATTTTGAAATATATAATTTGATATGGTTTGAAATATATGTACAAATACCATGAAATCACTTTGTAATTTTAAAAATATTTTAATAATAATTGCTATTATTGTGAACTTAATATATACTGGTATTATGTGTGTGCTTTATATGCATTACTCCACTTAACTGTCACAATACTCTCCCTTGATAGGTATTATTATAATCCCCATTTTAAAGATAAGGACACTGAACCTTACATAGATTAAGAAGCTTGCCCAAGGTCACATAGCCACTAAATAGTGAGCCAAAACTCAAACTCAGAAAGATTTATCTCAGAGGCATTTACAATAATTCAATCAAACAACTATTAAGGCTCTACTCTATGCTGTCTGAGGGACTGATAAACTGTAATTACATTCTTTGGCTTAATCAAAATAGTTACTCCTGGATACCATCAATTTGTCAGGTACTATATCTTAAGTGCTAAATATATGTCTACCATATATGACAATCCTGCAAATTAGAGATAAATATGATTGCATAGATCACAAAACAGCCTTGGAGGGGTAGAATAACTTGTTTAAGATTAATTAACTACTAAGTGGCAAAACAGATTTTATTCTAAAAGCCATGGAGTTTTAACTATGCCACACATTTCTGACCAACCCACAGCTTTTTATGAATAAGAAGCCCTAAAGATAACTAACTCCTGGATCACCCCTTTAAAATTTTCAGATGCTCATTGTTCAGTCAGACAGATTAAAGTAGTTAGAAGCCAAACTGAATCATGAAGCTAAAGTTTCATTTACTGCCAAACAGAGTGCAAATCAAAAAAAGCTTATTTATTCACAATCCAAGCTTTTTTTTTTTTTTTTTT
>NW_026746960.1:0-2198 GCF_022355385.1 Mustela nigripes
ACAGAGTTCCTGTTTGAAATAATGAAAATGTTCTGGAAATAGAAAGCGGTGAAGGTTTCATTACATTGTGGACACAATTAGCACCCATGAATTATACACTTAAAAATGGTTTAAAATGGCAACTTTTGTATTACACATATTTTACCACAATTTTCTAAAAGCTAAAAATGAAGAATTAGTGCACAATTATAACTCAAAATCTGTTCAGTACAAACCACGTTTGCTTCATTTTTAAATAAATGTCCTCAATTAGACCTATAATTTGACAAGTACTATTAAATGTTTACCATTAACTGTTAAAAGGACTTTTTTTTTTTCCTGGTAGTGACTTTCTGCAGAGCATTTCTGCTCAAGGTATATATACCCTTTAGTCTTCCCATTCTTCCTCTGCCTGCCTGGTTGTGTTCATGCAAGGTGAGTTTTTGCCTGTACCTGCTCGTGTCCCTAAGAGTCACGCAGCTGAACATAGACACTGGGTGTGAGGATCGAGAAGAGGAGACAGGGCAGCCCACAAGGCCAGCTGTCCCAGATGGCTGTATGTGGGATCAACTGCTTCCGCTGAGGCACTTGAGGACAGATGCCTGGGGCAGGGTACTGGCAGAGCTGGTGAGCATGGGCATGTGGCACAGTCAGCTGTGCGGGAATGCGTGAGAGTACAAAAGAGTGCCTGTGACAGAGCGTATGCAGGTGCTTGACCCTTGGGGCTGTTCCAGAATCCAGGCTGTGGGGTGAAGAAGGCCTGTAAGGAGCAAGGAACCCCAAGGCTTCACTTGCCCAACATCAGGCTCCCTCCATGTCACAGCATACTTCCCTCATGCCTCACCTCTGCCTGACTGCAGGGAGAAGCTCAGGGTGCGCTTGATGCCCTCACAGTTGCCCGGGTCTTCATTGATGATACCTACATTGGTGTTCCAGGTGGTCCAGTTGACCTCATCCACCCTGTAGGGCAAGGAGACAAGGGAGCTAGGAGCTTATGGCCTAAAAGCCATGCCTAGCTTCCCAGGTTGAGGGCTTAGTACCACAGGCCAATCCCAAGAAGCCCATAGACCAGGATGGGGAGACATAGCTGGTAGGCAGGAGGGCTGAGAGGGGCCTGCTTTTTGGATACCACCCCGCAAAGCTCTGTTCTCTGACCACATCATGAGGCCCAGGGACTTTAAATGCTGGATTCCAGGTTCTGACCCTGATCACTGGATGACCCCTTTGGACACTTCATTTTCCTGTAGGTCTCCTAATGCCCACAGCTGAGCCTTGGGGTAGCCCATATACCTACCGATAGCTGGCCTTGGGAGAGTCCCCTATGTTCATGACTGGTCCCAGGAAGCCCTGAGGCAGGTTTCTGTATCCACAGCTGGCTCCAGATGAGTCCCTTATGCCACAAAGCCCCCAAATGTCCTCTGTACCCATAGCTGGCTCTGGGTAGATCCCTGATATCTATAGCTAAGCCCCTGAGCTCCCTAAGTTTAATTTCCTGCCTGGGCATTACCTGAAGCACCACCTCTAGTCATCCTTGCCATCAGGTGTGTACCCCACTTGCAACAGCTTGTCTGAGTGGAAGGCCTTCCTCATGTATTTAAGGAAGCTCTTCTCCGTGTCCAGGATGGTGATAGCTCTCTGTGAGAAGACACAGAGAACAGAGGGGCAAAGGGCTTATCCCGGGCTTCCCCTGGCTGTCAGTGGGGCTTCCAAGATCAGCCTCTCCAGTCCCAGTCCCAGTGCCCCTGAACGGGACCTCTAGTGCCTTCTACGTCAAGCTTGTTTTTGTAGCTTGGCAGGTGCACACTCCAAGCTCAGCCCCTCCAGCCCAGACCTGCCCAGGGACGGCTGCTGCCTGCCAGGTCCAGTTGGGGCAGGGCCTCCCATAAGTGAGGTAGAGTGTCCAGCCCCGGACTCTTCCCTGAAGTGCTCACAAAGGGGCAGACAGTGTAGTAGTTAAGAGCAGGGCCACACGATGGGGCTTCTTGGGTCGAATACTGACTATGCTACTTATTACAGATAGATCCAGACTTACAATGTTCAACTTAATGATTTTCAACTTCACAATGATACAAAAGCAGTATGTATTTGGCAGAAATCATACTTCAAGTTTTAGACGTGGATCTTTTCCCAGGCAAGCAAAGTATAGTACAATCCTTTCTCGTGAGGCTGGGAGTTCCCAGTCAGCCACGCAATCACAAGGGTCAACAACCAGTATACTT
>NW_026746961.1:0-2198 GCF_022355385.1 Mustela nigripes
CTCCACAGGTGGGCTCTCACAGGTGGGCTCCGACTCAGTTTCCTGTATATTCATTCATGAAATCGCTCTGCAGGTCAACATGCAGAGCAAAACCACTTTTAAAAGTGACAATGAGGAGAGGAAAGAGACACAAGAAGGCATGTGAATGTGGAGAGAGGAAGAGCCAGGATGGAAAAACCGAGAATCCCTCCCTGGGCTCCTTGCTGCCAGGGAGGTCTGAGGGACTAGTTTCCACATAGGATCCCAAGTCCAGAACAAAAGCGGTGGGGCCATGGCGGGAGACGAGGGAAGAGGGACCTTGGCACGCAGGCATGGGGGTGCTGAACAATGGGGGCTAGCGCGCCCACTGGCGGGAGGAACCTCGGGCGGTGCCATCCCTGGCCCGACCCCTGCGGACCCGGGTGTGGCGTGGCATCCGGGGTGGTCCCGGTGCCCCGGGGGTCGCGGGAGGCTGTGTCCCCACACCCCCGCGAGCTCGCGGCCTGAGCTTTCTGCTCCAGGTGAGGGCGCAGCGCGGATTCAATTTACCTGTCCGCAGAGGGTAGTCTGGAGAAGCCTTGGGGCTGGGAGGGGCAGCGCGGACTCCAGGGCTGGGCTGGAGCGCAGGAGCGCAGGAGCGGCGAGTCCTGTGTGTCCTGCAGTCCCGACTGGGCCGCAGCACAGCACCGGGGCACTGCACGCCCCTCCTCCGCCAGCCCCTCCACCTCCTCCCAGACTCTCCGCCACGTCCTCAGCGAGCTCACTTCCCGCTTCGGCAATTAGCAAAGCCCCTTCTCCGGGCTGCCCCCGCCCCCCTCCTTCCTGAGGCGGAGGCCGGGGCCTGGGCACTGGGTGAAGCCCCGGGGGGCTGCGAGTGTGGCCAACGCCGGCACTAAGCGGCCTCCTAGCCTGGCTCCCCTAGCGGGTGTCCGGGTGCAGCCTGGCTGGAAAAAGATCATCAGCCCTAAACCCGGCTACACTCTCAGGTCACTTCGCTGGCTTCTGATTGCGCCAGAAGCCCGAAACCAACTTCCCCAGCACAGGCCTGGGCTGAGATGCCTGCCTCCTATTTGATCAGTCCCCTGGTCTCCAGGCAGGGTCTGCCTTTGCATGATGGCAGGCGCGAATAACTTCAACTGGATGTTTGGGTTTTTTGTTTGTTTTTTGGTTATTGGTTATTACATGACCTCCATGGTAGGTGCTCCACAAAGGGAGTGAAAAGAGGACACCTGATACATACGCATATGGCCATTCTAGATAAAGAGCTTGGGGTTCTCGCAGAAGCGCGGCATTGGTCCTTGCACTATGGTTTAATAGAAAAGGGATTATGCACCAACTTACTTAAATGAGCATAGTTTGAAATCTTTTACTGAGAATAAATATTTAAAACGGTTATATTTTAACTAAATCTATCATCAATCAGAAATCTATTGCACGAAGGTTACAGGTGAAAGACCCGCGGATCCCCTTACCCAAGAATCCAACACTGCCACTGGATGCAAACAGCAAGAGGTTTATTGTCACGCAGGTACTGTCGGGTGGTCGGTAGCTCCGGCTAACCGAGCACACCGACCGGAGTGAAGCGGGGTCTTTTACAGGAAGGTACAAACAAGTTTTGGGTGGGGCGCAACTGATTGGTGGACAGTTTGAACTTTTGAAAAAGGCATACTTGGGTTTTGCTGATTGGCTCTGAGGACCCGCGCGCGAAGAGAGAGGCGGGAAGGGGGAACAGGCTCATTGGTTCTGAGGGCCCGCGCGCGGGAGGAGAGAGGCGGGAAGGGGGAACAAGAAGGGGGAAGGTAGGAATGCCATCATGGCGTCTCTATTATTTCTATAAGCCAAGAAGTTACAGAAGGGCAAAAGAGCAATTAATAAGCAATTAATAACCTAATCTACGCCTAAAAGCCAGCGGTTCACAGAAAAGCAAACAAGCGGTTAGTTATCCTATCTATCTTCTAGGGGAGGGGGCTTTCTGGGAGAGGGGTCTTTCACAGGCAATTTAAATGCAATAGCACTCTCTTCAGGGTTTTAAATAATCCGTGTCTGTCTTGGCACATGAGAATGCAAAGATAGGAAATGGTTTGTAAAAGATCATATAATGGCTTTTACTATATGGTATCAACAATTTATCATAAAGGAACGGCCTCCAGCTAAAAACTCAGCTTTGAAAAATGCAGAAAAGCAGCAAACGTTTACGTACCCTCTTGGTGACCAGAGGC
>NW_026746962.1:0-2198 GCF_022355385.1 Mustela nigripes
GGCTGCCCCCACCTCCATTCCCCCCTGCGTACTGCTCTCCACCTCCACCACCAGACCGGCTGTTTCTATCTCTCTGGAAAGGGAGCCGGGGCCTCCGAGTCTCTCCCTGCTTCCTGCTCCTGGCAGCTCTCTAACTACTTCCTCAGCTGGGCTCCGCCTGCCACCGGCACCCAGGCTGGGGCCACCAGAAATAACTGCCCCTGAACTCCCACCCATCTTCCCATGGACCGCGGCCCAGATGCCCCTGCAGGGTGCGTCACTACCCTGGGCCCGCCCCAAGAAGACGCAGGTCCTTCTGCGAGACTGAACCTACAGGGGGGTCTTGGGAACCCACCCTCTCCTCCGCAGCCTCAGCCGCAGCCCTGGAGGGGCCGCTGCGGGTCTGCTGGGCGGAGCTCCCGTACGCCTGGCCCACTCCGCAGGGGTAGGGAGGGCAGCCGATCCAGAAGCCGCATTGGCCCTCAAGGGAGGCAAACAGTAAACAGCTTGTTACACAACCGAGAGAGAAACAAGTGCTATATTAAGGTATGAGCTGTGCGCTGGGCCTCCTGGCCTCCAATTCTTCCCGACTTTTCTTATCATAAAAGAAATTCATTTTCCTTTTTTAAATTTGTAAATGCAGATAACAAAAAAAAAAAATTTTTTTTACCAAAAAAAATTACAATGCATTCACTATCCAGCCACCCAAGGACAGCTTTGCCCAAGGCTGCTCTAGGACGGTCACTACAACAATCAACGTTCATAAGAAACAAACAGGAAGATTTCAAATCAAGATAATATGGATAGTATAACATGTTAGAGTAAAAAAAAATAAATAAAAGATTTTTTTTTTCAAAAACTATTCAAATACCTGGAAAATGTCCAGGAAATATACAGACTAAAGGGTTGACACTGGTCAGGCAAAGGGATAGGACAGAGGCAGAGGAACAGATAAAGGGGGATTTTTCTTCTAGAAACGTCTTGAATTGTTACAATAAGTATGCATTTATAGACAATTTCATCATTCTTATTTACTTTAAAAAACTTTTAAAAATTGCTCCAGAATTTCCAAAATTTCATTGCATATTATTTTATGTAAAATAATATGCTATAAAATTTTATAGGTCTATGATCCTTGCACTTAGAACAACATGATCTTAAAAACTGAAAGATAGTGCAGCTGGTGTGAAAGTCTGGTAGCTTCTCAAAAGTTAAGCAAAGAATTGCCGTCTGACCAGCAGCAATGGCCCTCGTAAGTATGTGCTCAGAAGAACTGAAAGTAAGTCCTCAAGCAGAAACTTGCTCACAACTGTTCATAACAGCACATTCTACAACAGCTGAAAGATGGAGACAACCCGAATGTCCATCCACGAGTGAATGGGCAAACAGACTGTGGCGTGTGCATGCAGTGGAATATAATTCAGCCACAAAAAGGAATTAGGTACTGACGGATGCTCCCAAATTGGATAAACCTCAGAAACATTATGTTAAGGGAAACAAGCCAGACACAAAAGGTCACATATTGTATGATTCCTTTTCCACAAAGAGACTGGACTGGGCAAGTCGGCAGAGAAGGAAAGCAGATCAGCGGCTGCCCGAGGGGCGGGGAGGGAGTGGGGAGGGAGTCCTTCTTAACAGCCGAGGTGTCCTCCTCGGGCCATGAGAAGGTTTTGAAACTAGAGCAAGGCGGTGGTTGCACAACAGTGTGAAAGCACTAAAGGCCACTGAAGTGTACACTGTAAAATGTTTAATAGTGTCTTGTGAATTTCACTTCAATTTTTTTTTAAAGAAACACTAACTAAAACTCAGTCTCACTTGGCCCCCGTGTCCTTCCCACCCCAGTCCCTGCACCTCACCACCAATCCCTCTTTCTAGGGCTCTAAAGGAGAACCCTACGTGTCCCAGCAGAACAGAGGCACAGGCTCCAGGAAGGTGAAGGAAGACAGAGGAGGGTCTGAGGAGAGAGCACATACCCCTGAGTGAAAGAGGGGAGAGCAGAGCCCGAAGGGAGAGGGAGGGTAAAGAGGTATGGCCGTGCTTGATTAAGAACTGCCCAACTCGGAGGCGCCTGGATGGCTCAGTGGGTTAAGGCCTCCTCATTCCGCTCGGGTCCTGCTTTCTGCCTGTTGGGGAGCCTGCCTCCTCCTCCTCTCTCTCTACCTGCCTCTCTGCCTACTTGCGATCTCTGGTAGTCAAATAAATAAATAAAATCTTTAAAA
>NW_026746963.1:0-2198 GCF_022355385.1 Mustela nigripes
TTCTTTCCGTGATCCGACTTCATGAAGATTGGGGGCATCATGTGACCTTGGAAGCTTTCCATGATATGAGTTGTGAGGTGGTCCATGCACAAGGACTCCTGTGGGACCGTCCAGACCTGTTGGATGGCTCAAGGATGTCCCATAAGGAACGACGCAAGAGCAGGATTCTAAGGGTTCTAAGGATCTCTAAGGAGAGATGCCTGGAAACCAAAGCAATGGATCCAATAGGTGCCTATGTGCCTGTTCCTTCCTTTTTACCTCAGGGGACATCAGTCTACGGGTCTGAGTGCCGGTAGGTGCTCAGATGGGCACAGATTGCCCCTGTTTGTCCTGGGAAGCCCCAAATATAGGGATGGCCTCAGGGACTTTGGAGGTTTATCCTATTACTAGGGTTGTGGCCATTAAAATGGGCACATACAATTCCCTTGGAGAGGGCAAGCACAGTCTTCAGGTTTGGCTCCAGGGGCCTGAGCCTTTAGGGTGTGTAGGCCAGGGCTGTTTGGAGAGTTGTCTGAAAACACAAACTCAGCTTATGTTTCGGGTAATAGGTATGGCAGGACTGATCTACAGACCATGAGGAGAACTCTTCGAGATATGAAAAAAGGGCGAGTGTGAGGCTCTTGCTCAAGTTTTTGTATCTGGATATCGTGTCACTCATGGTCTTAAAATTTCCGGGTGACTTCACGGCAAATGGATAAGTCTTACTCTCTGGGGGTTTGGCCCCGACCAAAGAGTTTGGGCTCATTCTGTGGGATGGAAGAATTCCGTTGTTCTGTTGTTGTTGATTTGTTTTGTTTTGTTTTTCAACCTCAGGTGTCCCACCAAATGAGGGATTCCAGAGTAGAGCCCTGGGGAGTGGCGACGGGACAACCAGAAATCTGGTTAAAAATTGGGGCCTAGGGACATGTCAAGCCCATTATGACATCTAATGGTAGCCCCTGAGAGGACGTACTAGAGGACAGGACTCACGCTGAGGGTCACAATGCGTGTTTATGCCCTCGTTGCACTCAAGAATGGGCGAGGCCTCAGGGTGAATGCTGGTTTCTCCTACAGTGAACGTTGGACAACATGCCAACCACAAGGTTTCCTTACATGGGTAAGGAAGAGTTCTAATTTCTGCATCACAGTCACCCCTGGGCAGAGATTGGAGATAAGGTCTAGGTTCAGAAGACTGAAAAGAGAGGAAGGGAAGAGATGATGACCTAAGGCCATGGCGGGTCTCATGTGCTCAGTGTGCGGTCAGCTGTCTGGGTGTTGGTCACGAGGTCCAGGCTCAGGTTGTCAGACAGTGCATTAGTGCCCAGGTTAGAGTATATATTTTGGGTGCATTCGAGTGCCGTGTAGGTTCTTATCTGAAGAACTCTTCAGGATATGAAGAATGAGAGAGACTGAGGCGCGTGCTCAGGCTTTTGTCCCTGGATTGTGTATCAGCGATGGCCGTGGAATGTTGGAGAGGCCTCATGGGTCAAAAACGAATCTTGCTCTCTCTGGATTTGGCCCGATCCCAATTGTTTTTCGTCAATCTGTGGGATGGGAGGACTCCTTTCAGGTTTGTTACCTCAGGTGTCCCACCAAAAGAGGAATTCCAAAGCAGATCCCTGGGGAAGACTGAAAGGACAACCCGAACTACGGTTGAAAATGGGGGCCTAGGGGCATCCAAGCCCAATATGCTGTCTCTCCATCCAGCCACTGAGAGGCCTTACCTGAGGATTGGGCTCAGGCTGAGGGTCACAATGTGTGTTTGTGACAAATGTGGCCCGCAAGCATGGGCGGGGCCTCATGTAGTTTTCAACTACACTGAACATTGGAAAACAGGCCAACCACAAGGTTTCCTTCCATGGGGAAAGAGGTCTGATTCCTGCATCATTTTCAAACCAGGGCGGTGATTGGAGATAAGGTCTAGGTTGTGTAGCCTGAAACCGAGGTTGAGAAGAGATGACGACCTAAGGCCATGACGGGTCGGATGTGCTCAGTTTGCGGCCAGCTGTCTGGTTGGGGCCTGGAGTTCCCGGCTCAGGCTGTGTCAGAAAGGGCAGTAGTGCCCAGGTCAGCCCATATTTTTGGGGTACAGCCAAATGGCATGCAGGTTGATCCTCATTTGAGGTTTCTGGATAGCCCCAGAGGGCAATGTTTTTTTTCTGGAGGGCAGGCTGAATGCTGCATTGTAGTTCTGGATTGCCAAACTGGAGGGCTTGTGG
>NW_026746964.1:0-2198 GCF_022355385.1 Mustela nigripes
CCCTGCCGGGTGCCCGCCCCCCCACGGCCCCCCACCCCCCACCCCCCGTGTTCCCCCACCCACGTTCCCCATCCAGCCAGCCCCCCACATTCTTCCCCCCACGTCCCTCCGATGTTCCCCCCACACTCCCCCATTCCTTCCCACGTCCCCATCCAGCCACGGCCCCCACCATGTTACCCCCCACCCCACCCCTCCAACTCCCCACCCGGCCGGCCTTGCGGAGGAGCCAGTTTTGGAGGTACGTGGGTCTCAGGCTTGCCAGGGCCTCTGTCCTGGGGGTGCCCGACGGGTCAAGAACCAGCTCCAGCTCCTCCAGCCGCACCAGCACTTGCCTTGCGAGCTTTGGGGCCACACCCAGGAGAGCATCTGCCTCTCACAGCCGCACCTGGGGACAGGGGACATTCTGATGTCCTAGTGCCCAGCCTCGGGCACTGGGAACCTGGTCACGGGTGCGGCCTCCCCGCGTGCTCCTGCCCCATGGCCCCTGCAGCCCTCCCCTGCCTCAGTGGGCTGCTTGGGGGCGCGGGAGGTGGTCTGGGAGTCCCTCCCCGGCTGGCACGGCAGGACAATCCCTCCAGGACCCTCCCCATCTTCCCTGTGGGCCTGTGCCCTCGGGTGTGCTCGCCTTCCGCAGGGCACCCTGCCCTGGCCTTGGTAGTCGGGGGACAGTCTCCAGCTGACCCTTCCTGCCACCCGGTGTGGGGACCCTCCCCCGGGGCTCAGGTCCTGCCTCGGGGCCTGACTCCAGACCTCAGGTGCTCTGATGGGCTCAGAAAGCTCCAGCTTTGCAAGGTGTCCAGCGTTTTCTCGTTATATGGGTGGGAGCCAAGCTTCCTCAGCCGGGCTGGCGGGTCCGCTGTGATCCCTTGGAGACCCTGACCCCGGCCACAGGGGCCCTACATGGCCCCGCACTGGCCAGAGGTCAGCTGGGAAGCCTTTTCTCCCCGTGCTCCCGTTTCTCCCGGTGCTCCCTGGGAGCACTGAGGATCATGGGGGGCACCCTGGGACCGAGGGCCACAGGGCTGGGGGAGACGGGTCCATTCCAGGGACCGCATGGGGAAGCCCGAGCTCCGGCTAGATCGGATACTTCACTGCGGTGCGAGGGTTCTGCCGCAGAGCCACGTCCCCTCGGCCGTCTCTTCAGAGTCCTCTCAAGGAGCCCACCGAGGAGGGCCCGGCTGCAAGGGCAGGAGGAGGGAAGCGTCCCGGAGACCACGTTCCCAGCACCCAGTCTCCCCAGCACGGCACCGGTCAGTCCTCCCTCCTCTGGTCAGGAGAAAGTGCTTGTCCAGGCGTCCACAGACCTTCAGGCTTCTTCCAGGCCGAAGCTCCAGAGGACAGGCCCACCTTCTCCCCAGCGCTGTCCCTGGGCCCGAAGGGGCCTGCTGGTGGATGCCGAGCACAGCCGTGCCCCTCCGTTCTCTTCTAAACAGGGGTGCCCGGGGGAACGTGTCCCCGAGGACTCGCCTCTGACCCTACTCTGCCCTGCGTGTCTGGTCACGACAAAGACACAGGGAAGACAAGGCCACAGGGTACAGGGGAGCAGACACGCAGGCCAGACTCAGAGAAAACAACCTTTCTTTTAGAAAGAAGACCATCTCTTCAACAAATGGTGCTGGGAACACCGGACAGCCACATGCAGAAGAACGAAACTGGGCTATTTCCTTACCCCCCACACAAAGATAACCTCAAAATGGATGGAAGACCTCAACGTGAGGCAGGGATCCATCCAAATCCGAGAGAACACAGGCAGCGACCTCTGTGACCTCAGCCACAGCAACTTCTTCCTAGAAACATCACTAAAGGCAATGGCAGCACGGGCAGAAATGAGCTATTGGGATTTCATCAAGATCAAAAGCTTCTGCACAGCAAAGGAAACAGTCAACAAAACCAAAAGACAACTGACAGAATGAGAGAAGATATGTGCAAATGACATATCAGATAGAGGGCTAGTGTCCAACATCTATAAAGAGCTTATCAAACTCAACACCCAGAGAACAAATAATCCAATCAAGAAATGGGCAGAAGACATGAACAGGCATTTCTGCAAACAAGACATCCAGATGGCCAACAGACACATGAGAAAGTTCTCCACATCACTCGGCATCAGGGAAATACACATCAGAACCACAGTGAGATCCCACCTCACACGGGTCAGAACGGCTAAAATTAACACGTCAGGAAACGACAGGTGCTGG
>NW_026746965.1:0-2198 GCF_022355385.1 Mustela nigripes
GGGCTGTTTGGACAGTTGTCTGAAGACACAAACTCGGCTTCTGTTTCAGGTCATAGGAATGGCAGGACTGATCTCCAGACCATGAGGAGTACACTTCGGTATATAAAAAAAGGGCGAGTGTGAGGCTCTTGCTCAACTTTTTGTCTCTGGATATCTAGTCACTCATGGTCGTGAAATTTCCGGGTGACTTCATGGGAAATGGACGAGTCTTACTCTCTGGGGGTTGGCCCCGCCCAAAGAGTTTGGGGTCATTCTGTGGGATGGAAGAAGTCCGTTGTTCTGTTGTTGTTGATTTGTTTTGTTTTGTTTTCAAACTCAGGTGTCCCACCAAATGAGGGATTCAAGAGTAGAGCCCTAGGGCAGGGGCGACTGGACAACCAGAAATCTGGTTAAAAATTGGGGCCTAGGGACATATCAAGCGCATTATGACATCTAATGGTCCAGCCACTGAGAGGACGTACTAGAGGACCGGACTCACGCTGAGGGTCACAATGCATGTTTATGCCCTCGTCGCACTCAAGCATGGGCGAGGCTTCAGGATGAATGGTGGTTTCTCCTTCAATGAACGTTGGACAACATGCCAACCACAAGGTTTCTTGCCATGGGTAAGGAAGAGTTCTGATTTCTGCATCACAGTGACCCGTGGGCAGTGATTGGAGATAAGGTCTAGGTTCCCAAGCCTGAAAACTGAGGTAGGGAAGAGATGATGACCTAAGGCCATGGCGGGTCTGATGTGCTCAGTTTGCGGTCCGCTGTCTGGGTGTTGTCACGAGGTCCGGGCTCAGGTTGTCAGACAGTGCATTAGTGCCCAGGTTAGACTATATATTTTGGGTGCATTAGAGTGCCGTGTAGGTTCTGATCGAAGAACTCTTCAGGATATGAAGAATGAGCGAGTCTGAGGCGCGTGCTCAGGCATTTGTCTCTGGATTTTGTATCAGCGATGGCCGTGGAATGATGGGGAGGCCTCATGGGCCATGGACGAATCTTGTACTCTGTGTATTTGGCCCGATCCCAATTGTTTTTCATCAATCTGTGGGATGGGAGGACTCCTTTCAGGTTTGTTGCGTCAGGTGTCCCACCAAAAGAGGAATTCCAAAGCAGATCCCTGGGGAAGAGTGAAGGGACAACCTGAACTATGGTTAAATTTGAGGCCTAGGGGCATGGCAAGCCCAATATGCTGTCTCTCCATCCAGCCACTGAGAGGCCTGACCTGATGACTGGGCTCAGGCTGAGGCTCACAATGTGTGTTTGTGACCAATGTGGCCCGAAGGCATGGGCGGGGCCTCATGGGCCACACTGGTTTCTAGTACAATGAACCTTGGACAACATGCCAACCACAAGGAGTCTTGCCATGGGGAAAGAGTTCTGATTTCTGCATCATTTTCAAACCCAGGCCGTGATTGGAGATAAGGTCTAGGTTCTGAAGCCTGAAAATCGAGGTTGAGAAGAGATGACGACCTAAGGCCATGGAGGGTCCGATGTGCTCAGTGTGCGACCAGTTGTCTGGTTGGGGCCAGGAGGTCCAGGATTTGGCTGTGTCAGAAAGGGCATTAGTGCCCAGGTCAGCCTATATTTTTGGGTACAGCCGAATGTCCTGCAGGTGAATCCTAATTTGGGGTTTCTGGGTAGCCCCAGAGGGCAATGTTTTACTTCTGGAGGGCAGGCAGAATGCTGCATTGTAATTCTGGATTGCCAAACTGGAGGGCTTGTGGGCCAGAAGTCTGAGGACGGAAGTCTGAGAACCCAAGCTAGGCCTAGATTTCTGGGTGAGGATATGGCAGGCACAATCCTCAGACCTGAATCGAGATCTCGTGCATCTGAAGTCAGGGCGAGGATCAGACGATCTCTCAGGTTGGACATTCTGTCGCTGATGGCCCCTTTTTGAAGGGGGGAGTGGATCACGAGGCCATGGGGGTTTTCCCACGTGGGAGTTGTGAGACGCTCCCAACTGCAAAGATTCTTCTGGAACAATTGAGACCTGTTGGTTGGCTCCAGGACAACGATTCTGAGCAGGGTTCTAAGGATGGATGGCTGAGTAGACCAACTCACATTCCAATTGTCTCCAAGCAACTAGACAGTTTAGATCTGCTGGATCTGGGGTAGCAACCGAGGAGGCTGAGTTGAAATGGAATCTCTCGTGGATGTGTCCTAATATGATTTTGTGTCTATGGAGACCTTGGAATGAAGCGGTGGCACTG
>NW_026746966.1:0-2198 GCF_022355385.1 Mustela nigripes
CTCTGGGTGGAGTCAGACTGCTCCAGTGGGCTTCAGATCTTGGGCCACAGATTCAACACTGGGAATAAGTATTTCCTTCCCATTCCCACACAGAGCAGCTGGATTTCTCTTGGAGACCACGGTGCTCAGGAGAATGCTGTGTAGAAGGAACGGAGCTGTGGTTCTGGTTTTAAAGGAGGATGGGGCCACCAGGTGAGACCAGGGGCACGTCCGGGGGCTGGTGAAGTGGGACAGTGGACGCTGGGCTGATGGTGAATCCAGGGAAAGGGCCCAAGTGAGTGAAGTTGGGGCCCCGGCGGGGCTAGGCCTGCAGTGCATCTCTCTGATGCCAGCTTGAGCCTGGAGCTTCTGGTGAAACCAGAGAAACCGTATTGTTCTGTGGACAGCTGGCTGCTTGTCCGGACCTGCCCAGCCCCCTAAGTGTTTTGTGCAGACTGTCCCTAACTCCAGGACCCACGTCAGACCCACTGACTGGCAAGGCCAGTCTCCCTGCAGAGACCCTGGGCGTCCTCCAGGTTCCCATGGCTGCTGGCATCTGTGGCCCGTGGCTGTGTGGCCTCAGTCTCTGTCCCTGAGGACACATTAGCTCTTCCTTGTTGTTGTCACATCCCCTCGCCCGCATCGTGGGAGGGCACCTGCGGCTGCTGTTAGGGTCACGATGATCTCCCCTTTTCAGGAGCGCTGACGTGGTCATCTCTGCAAAGGTCCTTTTTCAACCTGTTCTTTATAGGTTCCAGAGATTAGGTCCTGGGTCTTTGGGGGACCATTTTCCAGGCTGTCACATGCACTAAAGTTCAGAAATCCCTCATGTGCTCACTAGTGGTTGCCGGAGGACCAGGTGCGGTGGGGAGCGGGGGGGGGGGGGGGGGACAGGTCTGGGGAATGGGAGACACAGATGTCCAGGGATGAGTGAGTCATGGGGCCGGGAAGCACAGAGAGGGGAACACAGGTGACAATATTGTGCTGATCTCGTTGTGCCGTGGCAGGGGGCCACCACGCTCTCAGTGGGGAGCACAATGTCTAGAGTTGTTGAATCACTTGGTCTACACCTGAGACTGATGGACCGTTACAGGTCAACTACACTCCAATAGTCAACATTAGCAGAAAAATCACAGATGGGGTCCACATCCTTCCAGTAGACCAGGCCCCGGAAACTGGAGCCACGAGAAAGTCCCAGGTTACATTTCCTCTCTGGGAGGAGAGCCCATGACTCTGAGCCCTGGGCCTTCCCTTCCAGCCCCGTTCCCCAGGAACAGCCTCAATTGCTGCAGACCACGGAGCCCTGCTGAGCCATACTCACGCTCCAGCTGGTCACTCGCCCTGCCCTGAGAGGCGGGTCCTACTATTATCTTCCATTTTAGGGAGGAGAACATTAAGGGGAAGGGAGGCTGCTCAAAATGACAGAGCTAATTACTGGTGGAGCTGGGCCAGAGACCCAAAAGCTTCGTTCACACTCAGAGCCACCTTCTTGGGGGCTCACCCAGATCCTTCCTGCAGATCTCCGGTATCTCTGACTCCCTAGCAGATTAGGAATCAAACTTTCCTGGAAGGGAGGCAGAGCCCCAGCCCCTCACCCTCATCCTGCTCAGAGCCACTGCCCCGGCTGGGGTAGACACCTGCCTAAGCTGCTGGACCTGTCTTCCCATCTCGGCCACCGGGGCCAAGGGCAGGGCAGCTGGCCTTGCCTGGGGCAGGGATGGCTGCCATCCCAACAGATTTCTTAGGGAAGGGCTCTTTGAGGCTCCCAGCCTCCTAATTGTTTGCTGAAGGGGAAGGTGGGTGAGATTCATTATCATGTGGGTACACATTTGCTTGCACTGTGACTCACTTCCCTCGGGAGCAGGCCCTTGCATAAAGGGTGACAGCCACCTGGCCTCCCAGCGGCAGGTGTCGGACAACCCTGTGTGGCTCTGTGTCCTCCACGGAGCCCATGGCCATGTCAGCCCCAGTGGCCAGAGTAGCCCAGCGGCGGGCGGCCGCCGATGGTCTTGGCTCCCACCAGAAAGCCATGAAGTACTTGGGCCAGGACTTTGAGAGCCTGAGGCGACAGTGCTTGGACTCAGGAGTCCTCTTTAAGGATCCAGAGTTCCCTGCGTGCCCGTCTGCCTTGGGCTACAAGGATCTGGGGCCACACTCCCCGCAAACCCAAGGTGTTGTCTGGAAACGGCCCACGGTGAGTAGCCAGGCCTGCTCCTGGG
>NW_026746967.1:0-2198 GCF_022355385.1 Mustela nigripes
AAAGAAAGAAAGAAAGAAAGAAAGAAAGAAAGAAAGAAAGAAAGAAAGAAGATATGGCATAAGTCTAAGTGGTTTTGTGTTTATTTAGTTTTGAGAAGAAATTAATTGGTTTAACATAATGGTGCCAAAGCACAAAGCCTAGATAGACCCCAGATTCTTTGTATTTTTTAAATTATTATTGCAGATGTCATGGTGTCAAAGTATATATATATATTTTTAAAAGTGTCTGTCTCTTCTTTTGTGTATTATTTAAATTGCCATAAATAACGGAAATACAAAACAAAGCTATCTTGGAATAGGGTGTTTTTTGAAGTGATGCTTTCATTTTGTTATGCAAATGTTGTCTACTTTTCCCTTAGAAAGAATGAGTGTATCCAGAACTTTCTACACAACATTCTCATAATTGGAATTGCATTAGGGTTTGAACATAGTACTTCTAGAGGAATCAGTAGTAATATGCATGTTTATTTAGATCATTAATGGAGTATTTAATGAGCTATCAAATTGAGATTGAGGTTACTATTAGATGCCTGAAGTATCAGAATTATTTATTGAAAGAAAATGTGTTTTACTTGTTCATGTAGAAGTAGGACTGTTGACCAGGCAATATGAACTATTGTAGAGCCTGGCTGAGTACCTGCTGTATGAATTGCTACTACATGAAAAATGACTGTGTTGAAAAATAGCCTTTTCCTCCAGAATTCGTTTTAAATCTGCAAACTTATTTTACCTGTTCTTTAGTTAGGCGCACCTGGGCAGCTCTGTTGGTTGGGCATCTGACTCTTGATTTTGGCTCAGGTCATGATCTCAGGGTTGTGAGACTGAGACCTGTGTTGGGCTCTGTGCTGGGCATGGAGTTTGCTTAAGATTCTCCTGCTTTCTCCTTTCTCCTGCTCTGTCTCTCTCTCTCTCTTTAAGGATAATAATAATAACAATAGTAATAATAATAATTTAATTAATATTTCAAAATTCTTCATTATAAAAAGGAAGAAAAAGAAGACCTTGAACATATAATCCATCTGTTTTCAAGCAGGTCTACTTCTGCTTGAATTCAGAGGTACATATGGGGGTCAGAGCTACAAATGCATGACCAGATAAATAAAATAGATCCCTAGCCCCATTGAGTTATTGAACATTTAAATACGCACTCTTAAAAGACATGCCAAAAAAAAATCATTCTGTTCTTGTAATAGTTAGTAATCTAGTGTATATCTAAATTGTCATCTGCCAATAGGCTAACTGGCTACATTTTTGGCTTTTAACTGAGTAATAATTTTTTCCCTATAGTTCTGAGTTTTGACATATGCCTCAAGCCAAGTATGGCCACCATGAATCTTCACCTACTTCTGACCACTGGCCATCACTGGTCATTCCACATATCTGTCGTTTTGTCTGTTCTAAAATGTCACACAAGTAGAATATAGGAGAATGTTCTTAACAGTTTTATTCATAGTATTTAAAAACTGGGAAAAATCCAATGTGTAAATGCAATCTATGTGGATAAAATCCACAGATTTGTCATGTTTTGAGCTGTCCTAGATTGTTGAGAAAAATTTAGGAGAGTAACAGATCTGTAACTTGGAAGAGAAAGAGAGTTGCCCTTTTATAAATAATATCATCAAGAATTCTTAGCACATCTTAATGAAATTAAAAATGAAAGGATGGAGAAAATATATTGATGAGGCTTGAGACCTCAGAGCTAATTATGTGAGTAAATTATCTTTTTTTTCAGTAAAAAACCCTATTTTTATGAAGCTTTTTCAACTTAATTAAGTGTGCCATAATAAACAAGATTAATTGCATACTAGCCAGGGAGAATTCTGGTATCCACAAAAATCAAAGATGAAAGTCAAAATCACAGGATAGATTAGGAAGATAATGTTGTCATCAATCAAAATTTGTCCCTTTAGGATTGTTTAGCAAAGAAATGTGTTGAACAAAATTTCTCAAAATCTACATTTATTATGGGATTTGCTCTAACTTAACATTACTGGATAGAAGCAGCATTTTCCAAAGTAAAATCATTTCATTCATTTAACAAACATCTACTAGTCATCTCTTCAGCAGTAGACAACATGGAATGTACTGGGATTATAAAGATAAATCAAATACAATCCTGACTTTGGGTAAATCAGATTGTGATCAAGAATATAGAAAGGCACAAAAAATGGATATAACAGGTGATAGATGCTACATCA
>NW_026746968.1:0-2197 GCF_022355385.1 Mustela nigripes
ATATATGTGGGGTACAGCCGAATGGCGTGCAGGTTGATCCTCATTGGGGGATTCTGGGTAGGCCCATAGGGCAATGTTTTTCTTCTGGAGAACAGGCAGAGTGCTGCATTGTAGTTCTGGATTGCCAAACTGGAGTGCTTGTGGGCCAGTAGTCTGAGGACGGAAGTCTGAGAACCCAAGCTAGGCCTAGGTTTCTGGGTGAGACCTGAATCGAGATCTCGAGCATCTCAAGTCACGGCGAGGATCAGACGATCGCTCAGGTTGGACATTCTGTCCCTGATGGCCCCTTCTTGATGGTGTGGATCACGAGGCCATGGGGGTTTTCCCACGATGGGAGTTGTGAGAAGCTCCCAACTGCAAAGATTCTTTTGCAGGACATTGAGACCTGTTGGTTGGCTCCAGGACAACGATTCCGAGCAGGGTTCTAAGGATGGATGGCTGGGTAGCCCACCACGCATTCCAATTGTCTCCAAGCAACAAGACAGGTTAGATCTGCTGGATATGGGGGAGCAACCGCGGTGGCTGTGTTGAAATGGACTCTCCCGTGGATGTGTCCTAATATGATTTTGTGTCTATGGAGACCTTGGAATGAAGCGGTCGAACTGGGGCCTTGAAGGGTTCTCCTAAAAGAGGCTTTCACACAGCTCCTTCTTGCAAGTTTGCCATGTGTAGATGAGATTTGTCCTGATCGGTGAGTCAAGAAACAGCCATATGCTGCTATTGAAATCCATTCCTCTGAGGAGAGATGCCTGGAAACCAAAGCAATGGATCCGATAGGTGCCTAGGGGCATGTTCGTGCCTTTTTACCTCTGGGGACATCAGTCTACGGGTATGAGTGCTGGTAGGTGCTCAGATGGGCCCAGATTGCCCCTCTTGTCCTGGGAAGCCACAAATATTGGGATGGCCTCAGGGACTTTGGAGGTTTATCCTATTAGTAGGGTTGTGGCCATTGGAATGGGCACACACAATTCCCTTGGAGAGGGCAAGCACAGTCGTCAGGTTTGGCTCCAGGGGCCTGAACCTGTAGGGTGTGTAGGCCAGGGCTCTTTGGACAGTTGTCTGAAAACACAAACTCGGCTTATGTTTCGGGTCATAGGTATGGCAGGACTTATCTACAGACCATGAGGAGAAATCTTCGGGATATGAAAAAAGGGCAGGTGTGAGGCTCTTGCTCAAGTTTTGTCTCTGGATATCGTGCCACTCCTGGTCGTGAAATTCCCGGGTGACTTCATGCGAAATGGACGAGTCTTACTCTCTGGGGGTTTGGCCCCGTCAAAAGAGTTTGGGGTCATTCTGAGGGATGGAATAAGTCCGTTGCTC
This sequence comes from Mustela nigripes, assembly GCF_022355385.1. Classification (NCBI taxonomy): domain Eukaryota; kingdom Metazoa; phylum Chordata; class Mammalia; order Carnivora; family Mustelidae; genus Mustela; species Mustela nigripes. The sequence continues at coordinate 1,321 of NW_026746968.1, forward strand.
TGTTGTTGTTGATTTGTTTTGTTTTGTTTTTCAACCTCAGGTGTCCCACCAAATGAGGGATTCCAGAGTAGAGCCCTGGGGAGCGGCGACTGGACAACCAGAAATCTGGTTAAAAATTGGGGCCTAGGGACATGTCAAGCCCATGATGACATCTAATGGTCCAGCCACTGAGAGGACGTACTAGAGGACAGGCAGCAATCAGAACAAATCTCTTCTCCACATGGGAAAATTATCCTTTGAAGATGTCTCAAAACCTCCAGTTAGGAGAATCCTTCAAGGCCTGTGTGCCACTGTCCCATTACAAGGTCTCTATGGACAGAAATCCACATTAGAACCCATCCGCAGGAAATTCCATTTCAACTCAGCTCCCTTGGTTGCTCCCCCAGAGCGAGCAGACTGAACCTCTCTTGACTAGGAGACAATTGGAGTGCGAGGCGGGCTGCCCAACCATCCATCCTTAGAGCTCTGCTCTGGCTTCGTTCCGTATGGGATGTCCTGGAGCCATCCAACAGGTCTCAAATGTCCAGCAGAAGGAATCCTTGAGTTTTGGAGCTTCTCACAACTCCCAACCTGGGAAAATCTAGATGGCTTTGTGATGCCCCCCCCCAATTTATGAAGGGGAAATCATGGACAGGAACTCCAACCTCAGACAACGTCTGATCTACACCCTGAATTCAGATGCACGAGATCTCGATGCAGCTCTGCAGAGTGTGCTTTCCTTGTCCTTGCCCTGAAACCTATGACTAGCTTGTGTTCTCAGACTTCCGTTCTCACACGCCTGGCCCCCAAGCCCTCACATTTGGAAATTCGGAAACCAAAATGAAGCATTCTGCTTGCCTTCCAGAAGAAAAATTTTGACCTATGGAGTTTCTCACAT
>NW_026746969.1:0-2197 GCF_022355385.1 Mustela nigripes
GCTGAGTTGAAATGGACTTTCCTGAGGATGGGTCCTAATGTGTGTTTGTGTCCATGAGCGCCTTGGAATGAGGCGGTGGCACCGGGATCCTGAAGTATTCTCCTAAGCTTTTGACATAGCTCCCATGCACAAGTTTCCTTGTGGAGACGAGATTTGTTCTGATGGGTGCCTCAGGAAAACCCCTATGCTAGTATTGGAATCCAGGCTTTTGAGGAGACATGCCTGTAAACTACAGCAATGGATCTGTTTATGGCCTAGTGTCCAGTCTGGGTCAATCTTCTTCTCTGGGGACATCCATGTATGGAATGAGTGGAGGTAGATGCTCAGCTGGTGTCAGACCGCCCTCGTTTGTGCCGGGCGACCTACACTATTGGGATGGCCTCAGGGACTTTGGAGGTTTCTCCTAATTTGTACGGTTTGGGAAAATGGAATGGGCAGAATTCCCATGGATTGGGTAGGCGCAGTCCTAATGTGTGACTCCAGGGGCCCCAGCCTGGAGGGTTTGTGGCCCAGGACTTTGAGGACAGAAGTCTAAAAACACAAACTCAGCTTAGGTTTGGGGATGTAGGTATAGCAGACCCATCGACAAATCATGAGAAGAACTCTTCAGGATATGAAGAAACAGCTAGTCTGAGGCGCTTGCTCATGCTTTTGTCTCTGGATTTTGTATCAGCGATGGCCATGGAATGTTAGGGAGGCCTCATGGGCCATGGACGAATCTTCCTCTCTGTGGATTAGGCCCGATCCCAATTGTTTTTTGTCGATCTGTGGGAGGGGAGGACTCCTTTCAGGTTTGTGACCTCAGGTGCCCCACCAAAAGAGGAATTCCAAAGCAGAGCCCTAGGGAACAGTGAAGGGACAAAGCGAACTATGGTTAAAAATTGGGGCCCGGGACATGGCAGGCCCCATATGCGGGCTCAGGGTCCAGCCACTGAGAGGCCTTACTTGAGGACTGGGCTTAGGCTGAGGGTCACAATGTGTGTTTGTGACCAATGTGGCCTGCGAGCATGGGCGGGGCCTCATGGGCCACACTGGTTTCAACTACACTGAACGTTGGACAACATGGCAACCACAAGGTTTCTTGCCTTGAGGTTGGAGTTCTGATTTCTGCATCATTTCAACCGTGGGCAGTGGTTTGAGATAAGTTATAGGATCTGAAGCCTAAAATCGAGGTTGAGAAGAGATGACGACCTTAGGCCATGGCGGGTCCGATGTGCTCAGAGTGTGGCCAGCTGTCTTGGTCGTGCGAGGAGGTCCATGCTCAGGTTGTGTCTGCAAGGACATCAGTGGCCAGGTCAGCCTATATATTTGCGGTACAGCCAAGTGGCGTGCAGGTTGATCCTCATTTGGGGTTTCGGGGTAGCCCCAGAGGGCAATGGTTTTCTTCTGGAGGGCAGGCAGAGTGTTGCATTGTAGTTCTGGATTGCCAAACTGGAGGGCTTGTGGGTCCGTAGTCTGAGGACGGATGTCTGAGAACAGAAGCTAGGCTTAGATTTCTGGGTGAGGACATGGCAGGCACAATCTACAGACCTGACTCGAGACATCGTGGATCGAAGTCAGGGTGAGGATCAGACGATCGCTCAGGTTGGAATTTCTGTCCCTGATGGCCCCTTCATGAAGGGGGGGCGTAATCACGAGGCCGTGGGAGTTTTCCCACGATGGGAGTTGTGAGAAGCTCCAAACTGCAAAGATTCTTCTGCAGGACAATTGAGACCTGTTGGTTGGCTCCAGGCCAACGATTCCGAGCAGGGTTCTAAGGATGGATGGATGGGTAGCCCTCCTCTCATTCCAATTGTCTCCTAGCAACAAGACAGGTTAGATCTGCTGGATCTGGGGGATCAACCGAGGAGGCTGAGTTGAAATGGACTCTCCTGTGGATGGGTCCTAATGTGTTTTTTTCTATGGAGACCTTGGAATGAAGCGGTGGTATGGGCGCCCTGAAGGGTACTCCTAAACAGAATCTTTGACACAGCTCCTACGTGCAAGTTTCCCATGTGTAGAAGAGATTTGTTCTGAAGGGTGAGTCAGGCAACAGCCATATGCTGGTATTGAAATGCAGGCCTCTGAGAGGAGATGCCCGGAAACCAAAGCAATGGATACCATTTGTGGCTAGGGGCCTGTCCGTTCCTTTTTACCTCTGGGGATATCTATCTACGGGTCTGAGTGCAGGTAGGTGCTCAGAAGAGATCAGATGGCA
>NW_026746970.1:0-2197 GCF_022355385.1 Mustela nigripes
CAGACAGAGATCACAAGTAGGCAGAGAGGCAGGCAGAGAGAGAGAGGAGAAAGCAGGCTCCCTGCTGAGCAGAGAGCCCAGTGTGGGGCTCGATCCCAGGACCTTGGGATCATGACCTGAGCCGAAGGCAGAGGCTTTAACCCACTGAGCCACTCAGGGACCCTGGTTGTCTTTTTTTTTATTTGAACGTTTGTTTTTTATTTACTCTGATATTCCCCTTCTGGATTAAATAATAGATTTTTTTAAAAAATCCAACATTTGATATGCATAAAGAATGTTATGTATGTGTCATCACATCTAAATGCTTTTATTTCAAGTTCAACCTCCCTTCTTTTCTTGGCTCTGATCTCCCACCAAGGATGTTACTGCATCTTACATTTTCTTCTTTCACAAAACCATCTCAGACTAGTCTGTGTGGATGTATAGGTCATTTCTGTGTGTTTCAGAATAGTCATAGACTCCTGTAGCTTGTATCTGCTGCTGGTAATCTTTCTTGTAAAGGAGAAAATCTGACGTTGTGATCATATGGGTACTACTTAGAGGTGGAAAAGCGTCAACCTCAAGTCTTTATACTATTCTGATGTGGCTTCAACGAAAACTGAGTCTGCATGGTTTTTGAGTTTTAAATGTTTGAAGTTCACTCCACCTAGGCTTTTTTTTTTTTTTTTGCTTCTTCTAAAAATAGTTGAAAAACTATTATAAATTCAGCTTTGCATTTTATTTCTCTTATAAGTGCTTTTTAAAATTTGGGGTGGTCATCTATAAGTGGTGACTAAAGGGTATATGATAGATACACCCCTCCACTCCCTTGGTCTTTAAAGTTAGATTTCCTTGAATTTTTGAAAAAGATTTTATTTATTTGAGAAAGGGCAAGAGAGAGCATGCAAGATGAGGGGGCAGAGGGGGAGGGAGAAGCAGATCACTCCCTAACCCCCCCCCCCCCAAAGGCAGGGAGCCCAGGCTTGATCCAAGGACTTGAAGATCATGACCTCAGCCTAAGGCACACCATTAACCAACTGAGCCATCCAGGTGCCCCAGTTTCCTTGAACTTTTTACGTGAAAAGTTCATAACACAAAGATTTCTGGTGTTGGGTTTTTATCCTAGCACCCAGCTGTTAACAGTTTGCTTCCTTCTGCTATCCTCGCACTGGAGTCCCAGCTGCCAGGATAGAGCTGCAAGCCAAAATCATAGAGATGATCATTATCACCACAAAGGCAATCATATATAATATGTAAATCTATCAAATTAACATGTACACTTTAAATTTACACAATGTTATATGTCAAATATATTTCAATTAAAAAAACCATGGCAAAGAGGTGACTATCATCCTGCTTCAGGACTCCCTGCTACTGTGGTTACTAAGGGAAGTGTCTAACTTGCAGCAAACCTCGCTGAAGGTCGGATGGCCCTTGCAAGACTTGAGTGCAACAGCAGGGCAGTCCTGGCTCTTTCACCCAATTTCCCCCTTTCTGGCCCCCACGTGTACAAACTGGGAAGTCGCTGGCTGCTTCCAGTGCCACGAAACATCCAGCCACGTGGATCGGATTGGAACCAAGTTTTTTCATCCCATATCAGAACAGAAACACCACAGGCTTTTAAATTTTCCAGTGAAGACGGACTCCATGGTGTGGAAAAGCCTCTTAACCGGCAAAACCAGATTCTTGAGGTTAAAGAGCACGAGGGAAGGACCAGCCGAGATGGCCGGGAAGAGCGCTGCCTCCTGCGGATAGAAAACCAAAAGGTCTCACCTGCGTCCAGGTGAAGAGCAGCCTAGGGCAAATACTGGCTGCTGGAGGAAAGCCCTCTCCCTCCCCTTTTACCTGACAATTAATAGGCGCTAGAGAAATTCAATTCTTTATTAGGGAAATTCGATTCTTTATTAGAACTCTTTAGATCAGGGTTTGCAAACATTTAACAAGGGGGCGGGGACCAAGAACTACCCACACCATTCTTCCCCCAGCAAGAAGAAGCAGGACTTAGCAGCAGTGAGGTCTTCCACTCTATCCTTGCCTGGCTCCCGCTCCCGGGCCCGAAGTGCTTTCATGAGCTGGTAACCGGTCCCTGGGTAGCGTCCGGGGACCGCTGGGTGGCCGCCTCGCGGGCTGCGCCGGGGGACCGCTGGGTGGCCGCCTCGCGGGCTGCGCCGGGGGACCGCTGGGTGGCCGCCTCGCGGGCTGCGCCGGGGGACCGCTG
>NW_026746971.1:0-2197 GCF_022355385.1 Mustela nigripes
GGCTCTCTGCCTAGCATGGAGCCTGCTTCCTCTTCCCTCTCTCTCTGCCTGCCTCTCTGCCTACTTGTGATCTCTATCTGTCAAATAAAATAAATAAAATCTTTTAAAAAATGGAGTGGACCTTAGGGGGGTGCTTATCTGAAATTGAGGGACATTTAAAAAAAAATAAAAAATAAAATTTATTTTGAATTGAAAACAAGATCTTACTGAAGTTTAGGCATCCAACTGTATATCAGGCCTCCAGTACATTCTAATTTATTTTTAGAAAATATCATAAACATGAATGTCACTTTTCCTATTTCATTTATACTGAAACTGCAATGACTCAAAGATGTCAGATCTGAAAATCACTACCTTTCTATAATTTCTGTTTCCTAGGAGGAATGGATATACCATTTTAGCACAACTATCCAACAGTATTCAAAACCACCATGAATTTTAAAACATAGTTATTACACCCTAAAAATCAAGTATGAAAATGTTTAAACAACCAAATCACTATCTGTAAATGATATACTCCCACACAGACGGGTTTTCAAACTTTCTAACTTACGGAATTTGATAGCACAGACTCAGGGTAGTAGTTTCAGTGCCTACAGTATACTTTCAGGGAGAGAGTAATGTAGGCTCTGAGTCACTTTCTGCCTAGAGATGACCTAATAGTGGTTCTGGCATTGTTTGTTTGTTTTTGAAAATACGTTCCTGGGCGTCATTCAGAAAATGCTGAGTTTGGCAATATATATAAATTAAGGATGATCTTTCTGAATGTTTGTCTTTCACTACATCAAATTAACATAATTGGACAGAAATTCCATGAAATTAAGCATTGTTAGGAAACGTGTAAATTGGAGCTGCTCAAATTAGTTGCTCTTTGAACTATGTGCTGTCGGTTCAGGATTAGATAAGGAGTTTGAAGGAAAACCTAAATCATTGCTTCATTTTTGAGAGAGTCTTAGCATATTTTCTTAAAATTAGCTGAAATAAGCAATGTGTTTAGTCGCAAAGTGATTTGCATTTTTGCACAAACTCCCTATCTCCTTGAGAATTATAACAAATATTTCATGAAACATCATTGACCTTTACTTTGTTACACTGCTGTAAAGGACATTCAGAGTTGCCAGTTAAAAGTGTTAGTGTTGAGATGAAATGTCATGCATTTTTCTTCACTTCCATGCAAATGAACACAGTAATTTATTAAGACAAAATGAAGAAAAAAAAATTGACAATGAGTTCCAGATTTTAAAAATCACTTGCCATTCAATCCAAATTGTGAGTTTGACCAGTTACCGAACACTTTATAATGCACCCCCGGTAATTTTACAGAGATTATTTTTTTCTTACCAATTCTTGATTATTCTGTCTTGCAATGCAGAGAAAGCTAATTTAAAATAAACTTCCGTTAATTTTGATTGTTATAAACTTAAAATTGATTAATTTCCATATACAGAGTTTAAAATGTTCACAATTTACATTAAATATATATTCTGTGTATACCTTGGAAAAATTATACCGAAAATTGAAATTAAAATGATGTTGTATATAGCTGCAAAAAGCCACCTGTCCCATTTCATCTTACTATGTAAGTTGTGTCAGGTAATTTATAAAATCCCTACTGCATAACAAATCTATTTTTTGTTGGAATGGGTAGTAATGTTTCTTCTTATTTCTAAATAAGAGTTGGTCTATGAGTGCATCTGCAACTGTATTTTTCCTAAGTGGCTTCATGGTCTTGAACTGAGAAAGCTCAGAACATTAAACATCAAAATAATATATTTTGACATAATTAGACATCAAGGAAATGCAATTAAAATGACTCTGAGATATCACTACACACTTACCAGAATGGCTAAAATAAAATATAATGACAAGACCAAAAGAAAAAAATATACCATTTGATGATACACAATGGCAAGTTGTACCATAACTTAACCATCTCAGACTAGTGTAGTGTTAAATTTGTTTTTGTAAGCAATGTTTTGGGTCACTTACCACTTTTCAAGGATATAAAGTGCTATCATTTTACTTAAAACTGTGAAATTTGGTCAGATTTAAATTTCAATTTATGTCAAAACATTCTGTAAACTGTGTTAAACTTTGACATTTGTTCCCTCTGTTCAGTGAATAACACTATATCATATTCTGAAAAATATGCTAATTTTCCTTTTGAAAAATATCCCTTTTTCCTCTTATGGTAATT
>NW_026746972.1:0-2196 GCF_022355385.1 Mustela nigripes
TTTAGTGGAATTTCTGTCCAATTATGTTAATTTGATGTAGTGAAAGACAAACATTCAAAAAGATCATCCTTAATTTACATAGATTGCCAAACTCTGTATTTTCTGAATGACGCCCAGGAAAGTATTTTCAAAAACAAACAAACAAACAATGCCAGAACCACTATTAGGTCATCTCTAGGCAGAAAGTGACTCAGAGCCTACATTACTCTCTCCCTGAAAGTATACTGTAGGCACTGAAACTACTACCCTGAGTCTGTGCTATCAAATTCCTTAAGTTAGAAAGTTTTAAAACCTGTCTGTGTGGGAGTATTTCATTTATGGATAGAGACTTGGTTGTTAATACATTTTCATACTTGATTTTTAGGGTGTAATAACTATGTTTTAAAATTCATGGTGGTTTTGAATACTGTTGGATAACTGTGCTAAAATGGTTTATCCTTCCCTCCTAGGAAACAGAAATTATAGAAAGGTAGTGCTTTTCAGATCTGACATCTTTGAGTCATTGCAGGTTCAGTATAAATGCAATAGGAAAAGTGACATTCATGTTTATGATATTTTCTATAAATAAATTAGAATGTACTGGAGGCCTGATATAAAGTGGGATGCCTAAACTTCAGTAAGATCTTGTTTTCAATTCAAAATAAATTTTAAATTGAATTATGCACCTCTAAGTTCAGAGACAATAAACGTTAACCAACACAATTAATAAGTTCTATTTCTTGAAATTTTGGGAACATTGATAGTCTCACCTACTGGATGAACAACAGCTAAAATTTTTGGTCATGGATTCTTGCTAAAATATCACTTTCCCAAAGAAAATTAATGTTATGAATTTTCATTGATTGTTATTGATCATGAAGAATATAACAACCATGATAAAAAGAGTAGGAAAAACACGATATCTCATCTGTAAGGGCATGTGGAAAGTACAAAATGCTAATAAAAATAACTACCATTATTTCCTAAGTTAACATAATATAACAGAACAAAAATATTTCATAACAATATTTTCTAGGCTCATTCTGATAACTCTTTTCTACATTCAAATTTAAAGGTTGAGGCATGTGATATATATTACACATAAACCATCCCAAGGAATTTGTTTTAAAAAAAAAACTCTTAATAAAGGACAAATCCAAAGGAATTTCTTTTCTAATTTAATTAACAAATTATAAATCGACTTACCTATTTCATCACAGTGTATCAGGCACCAATAATATTTTTTAATCGTCATACCTGATGCAATAGTTACCATCTTTCAGACATACTGATCACGAACAAGCAAATAAACAAGAGCACTGTAGCTTAAGATCTACCTGCATAAATATAGGACTACTTCAGACAGTCTCTTCACCACAACATAGCAATGAATAGAAATCATACATGCTCTGTAATGGACATACAGATGAGATAGAAGGGGATGGGTGTTAATATATGCATAATCTTTATTAATTACATTGTAAAGCATAATATGGAAAAACAGAATACAATTTTAGAAATACCCAGGTCACCATCATTGTTTTATTTTTATATGTGTAGATAAGGAGTTTAGTAAACAATCCATGACTATTCAACTTCTTATATTTTGAAAATTTTAGCAAAAGTAACAAACCTAGCAACTAGACAATTGTATCTATCTGCAAAATACAGCTTTGCCAGCATGGTAGAGGAAAAGCAAAACAAAATAAGTAAGAAAAGTTTAACATTTCACAAGAGTTTTACATTTATTTTTTATTTATTATTTTTTATTTTTCATTTGTTATTTACTTTTATTTTCTACTTTATTTTAATGAAAATGTCATGACCATAACATAAGAGCAGAATTAAACCAACATGAGAAATTATTTTTTCATAAGTTATAATAAACTAGCTTGGTGATTAATTCAAAAATTATATTACAAACTTCAGTGTTCTTGCAGTAAGTATCACTGCATAAACAAATGAGTCAGGAGTCATAAAATAATGATGATTCTAAATGTTATTTAGATAGACATTCTGTTCTTAATATATTTCAAATATTCTACAGAATGCAAAGTGGATCCAAGTAATCTGTTGGCAAAATAAGATTTTAGAGAAGTATATATTTCCAACAGTATTTATAAAATATTACCTTTATGTAAGGCATCATCCTGGACTTTGTGGAAAACATACAAAGGAGTAAGAAGTGGCCCTTCAAGAAACATATACAATATCAAG
>NW_026746973.1:0-2196 GCF_022355385.1 Mustela nigripes
GACCAGCGATACACAGGCCTAGAAATCCTTTTTTTTTTTTTTTTTTTTTGCATACTGTTGTAGCAAGCAGGCATTTTTTAAGCTATAAAGTAATATTTACAAGCTGTCATGCCATCATGACATAAAAAATTATGCACCAGAAGTACTTACTGCCCAAAGCTAGATATAATTCCTCATTGCTCTTGGGTTATAATAAAGGAAATTTGAACTTTAAAGATAATGTCTCATGAAAGATGGTTTAAATTTTAAACAATATTCCCCAGCAAAAATCAAATCACAGCAGCCCTGAACCTAAGCTTTGGGTTACTTATTATAGACTCTTTACTCAATTTAATACAATGTCACCTCATGTATTTTTTTAATACAAATAATTGTCACTCCCTTGTCATTGGTCCCCTAAGGAACTCAGAAGATGTTATTTTAAAAGTGCCTATTTATACTGAAAAGATAAATATGTTTGTTCTTTACCACAGCTGAGCAATGTAGATTTTACCAACAAGTAACAATGTGTTGTGTTTATTATTTCAAAATAAATGCTTATATTCCAGAGGTGGGGAGGGGGAATCTGCATTTTTAATAGATATCCCATGTAATTCTCATATATACTCCAAATCAAAAACTGCTGGCATAGGTGGTAGGGTTTCTGTTGCTTGAAGGTACTCCTATAAATTTCTTTACTATATCTTTCCTCCCCTTCCTAAGGAACTTGCTTTCACCCTGTGCCTATGGGGTCTAAGTCCCACAGGCCCAACTATGGACCATGGTTAATTAGAACAGAGATGTTCCCCAGAACCAAAATTGGTCTTGAGCCATTCTCTCGTGAATTGTCATTCGGGTCCAGAGACTGGTTAACCTCTGCTGGGTGTTGAGAGTAATGAAAAATGAATCATTCACTTGGTTAAAGATGAATTTTCTAGCCCAGAAGTTGGAACTATAATAGACAGGTAGATAAAGGTATCTTTACAGAAAAAAAGCCCCTCACATAGTATGAATAAAACTAAGGGAAATTTAATATTTTCCCATGCCCCCAAAGCCAAGTGTGAGAAAAGGGAAGAATTCCTAGCTAAATAAGAACTAGAGACTCTAGCTCCTCACCTTCCCAGGCAACGTATAACATATGTTAAAATGAATGCCATACTTAGAACCAGTTTAGATCATTCAGTCTAGATTGAAGGCTGACAGGCTTGGAGTATATTTCCTATAGTATGACCTAAGGCAGAAAGCTTGCTTCAGGATGGCAAGGGAAAGGGGTCAAGGCACAAGCTCCTCGAGACAACTTCCCCAGAGTCCCTTCTAGCACTCCAGGATAGGAGTGGTCACGCTTGGCTAAGAAAAAGTGAGAATGAGTCTGCAGAAAGAAAAAAATTAAGTATTTGTGAAGGGAGAATGCCTCTACCCTGGGGTTTTGTGAGATACTGTTGATCCTTCCCAATAAATCCCTTCACTTGCCTTTCTGAGGTTTTTTCCTTTTGTTTCGTTTTGCTTAGTATACTGTGTGTAGTTTCTTGTTCTTTGCAGTGAAATAATTCCTGACCAAGGGAGCTTCAGTAGGCAAAAAATTAGGACAATTAGAGCCTGAATTTACAAGGTGCTTTGGCTACTTGGTTCACTGATGCCTGAAATTCTATTGAAAAAATGTTATTATTTTCATGTCATTTTAAATTTGTTTTATTTGTACTCATTCAAATGTAATATTTCTGAGAACAATGATAACTCGTGAGGTTCCAAAAATCATCCATGCCCTCAGGGTATCAGACTCTTCCTTGTGCACAGGATGTGGTACATAAGCCCCCAGAACAAGGGACAATGCCAATGCCACCGTAATCACCGTTAACTTCCTCCAGCGACTGACTCCTGCCACTCCAAACTGTGAGAGGAGGACCATCAGAGAGCCTCCTTTTGGGTTTACTCTACCTGGCAGGGACTAGCGGAGGCATTTCATACACAGGGAAGAAAGTAATACAGTAACCCGATTGTGTTATCAACATTAGTGCTCATGAAGACTTGAAGGATCAGGGAGTTCAAGACAGTACCTCAGCAAGAACTAAAATTAGAATGGTCTATCAGACTCAGTCTTATCTTTTTTATTTATTTATTTTTAAAGATTTTATTTATTTATTTTACACAGAGAGAGAGAGAGAGCACAAACAGGGGGGGGCAGCAGACAGAAGGAACAGCAGGCCAGGAACCAGATGC
>NW_026746974.1:0-2196 GCF_022355385.1 Mustela nigripes
GATCTCTGTCTGTCAAATAAATAGAAAAATAAAATCTTTAAAAAAAAATTTCCCTTCCTATCAGAAGCAGACCAAACCAATAACAAATTCCCAAGAGCTTCATCTAAAAGGTTGTACTTTCTTCAGACACCCAGCAGGACCTTGATCTCTTGGCCTGGTATTTCTTCAATGGCCCATCCCAGAGAATAAGACACTAAACTACTGAGCACCATGGGCCTCAGAACCACGAAAGAGATGATGAGGGGCACAAAGCATGCCTCTGGTCACCAAGAGGGTATGGAAACGTTTGCTGCTTTTCTGAATTTTTCAAAGCTGAGTTTTTAGCTGGAGGCCGCTCCTTTATGATAAATTGCTGATACCGTATTAGTAAAAGCTATTATATGATCTTTTACAAACCATTTCCTATCTTTGCATTCTCATGTGCCAAGACAGACACGGATTATTTAAAACCCTGAAGAGAGTGCTCTTGCATTTAAATTGCCTGTAACCTTCGTGTAATAGATTTATGATTGATGATAGATTTAGTTAAAATATAACTATTTAAAATATTTACTCTCGGGGCGCCTGGGTGGCTCAGTTGGTTGGACGACTGACTTCAGCTCAGGTCATGATCATGGAGTCCCGGGATCGAGTCCCGCTTCGGGCTCCCAGCTCCATGGGGAGTCTGCTTCTGTCTCTGACCTTCTCCTCACTCGTGCTCTCTCTCACACTCTCTCTCTCAAATAAATAAATAAAACCTTTAAAAAAAATATTTACTCTCAGTAAACGATTTCAACCTATGCTCATTTAAGTAACTTGGTGCATAATCCCTTTTCTATTAAACCATAGTGCAAGGACCAATGCCGTGTTTCCGAGAGAACCCCAAGCTATTTTTCTAGAATGGCCGTATGCCTATATATCAGGCGTCCTGTTTTCACTCCCTTTGTGGAGGTCATGTAATAACCAATGATCAAAAAAACAAACAAAAAACCCAAACATCCAGGTCGAAGTGCCATCCCTGCCTGGAAATGAGGAGACTGCTCAGACAGATCCCCGGCAGGCATTTCAGCCCAGGCCTGTGCTGGGGAAGCTGGTTCATGGCTTTGGGAGCAATCTGGAAGCCAGTAAACTGACCCAAGGGTGCAGCTGGGGTATAGGACTGATGATCTTTTCCCAGCCAGGCCGCGCGCGGACACCCTCTCAGGGAGCCAGGCTAGGAGGCTGCCCAGCGTGGGCACTGGCAACGCTTGCAGCCCGCCCGAGCTTCGCCCAGCACCCCGGCCCAGCCTGGGACTCAGGAGGGAGGGGGCGGTGTTGGCGCAGAGATGGGGCTTTGCTAATTTCCAAAGCGGGAAGTGAGCTTGCAGAGGACTCAGGAGGGAGGGGGTCGGGGGCGGCCCTAAGCAGGGGCTTTGCTAATTGAGGAGGCAGGAAGTGAGCTCATGGAGGATGTTGTGGAGAGTCTGGGAGGAGGTGGAGGGGCTGGCGGAGGAGGGGCAGGCAGCGACAGGGTGCTGTGCTGAGGCCCAGTCTGGACTGCAGGACCCACCAGACTAGCTGCCTCTGTGCTCCTGCGTGGGGCTGGGCTGTCCCGCTCCTGCTGCCTGCTGCCCCTCCCCGCCCCAAGGCTTCTCTGGACCACCCTCTTTGCACAGGTAAAGTGACACCGCCCCCCGCCCTCACCTGGAGAAGAAAGCAGGGGATGCGACCTGCAGGCGGGGAGGGGGGTTGTGGAGGCCCAGCCTCCCGAGAACCACAGGGCACCGGGCCGACCTTGGACTTGAGCCCAACCCAGGTCCGCATGGGGTCAGACTGGGGACTGCGCCTTGGGAGGTGCACCTTGCCAGCGGGTGCGCTAGCCCCCATCGTTCGGCACCCCCACGCATGCGTGCTGAGGACCCCCTTCTGTCCCCCGCCTTGGCCCCGCTGCTTTTGTTCCGGACTTGGGATCCCAGGTGGAAACTAGTCCCTCAGACCTCCCTGGCAGCAAGGAGGGCAGGGAGGGATTCTTGGTTTTCTGCCCTCGCTCTTCCTCTCTCCCCATTCACAAGCCTTCTGGCTTCCCTTTCCTCTCCTCATTGTCAGTTTTATTAAATGGTTTTCTCCTGCATGTTGACCCGAAGAGCTATTTCATGAATGAATATACACGAAACTGAGTCAGAGCCCACCTGTGAGAGCCCACCTGTAGAGGTCTTTCATTAGAATGGTCTCTGGTTC
>NW_026746975.1:0-2196 GCF_022355385.1 Mustela nigripes
TGGGTTGCTCACCCAAGAGCCCGCAGATTGAGCCTGCCTTGTCCTGAGTAAAGAGTGGGAATATGAGTTGGCGTTCCCAGGCATCCATGCTTAGACACCTGCTCTCAAGGCTTTCCGTATTGGGCATCCTGGAACCATCCAATAGGACTCGACTCTGGTGCAGAAGGAAACTTTGAGGTTTGGAATAGTTCACAAATCCCATCATAGGGAAACCTCCCTGGCCACATGAAGCCCCCACACCCCTCAGGAAGAGGCCATTATGGACAAAAGCTCTAGCCTGAAGCACGTCTCATACTTGAAATGATCACAATGCAGGAGATCTCGATTCAGCCTCTGCAGAGTGGGCCTGCCATGCCCTCGGTCCCAAACCTCACGCTAGCTTTTTTTTTTTTTTTTTTTTTTTTGGCTTCCTTCCTCAAAATCCTGGCAAACAAGCCCTACAGACTAGGAATTCCAGAACCAAACCCAGCCCAGTGCCTGCCTACCAGAAAAACAACGTATCCCTGTGAGGCTCTGCAGAAACCCCAGATGAGGATCAACCTGCTCGGGCCTCGACGGTACCCGAACTGGTTAGGCTGCTCTGGGCACTAATGCTCTGTCTGACACAGCCTCAAGACAGACGTCCATACAGACAAGGAGACAGCTGGCCGCACACCTAGCACATCGGACACGCCATGGTCTTATGCCCTCATCACTTCCTAACCTGGCTTCTCATATATCTGATCCTAGACATCATATCAATTCCCTACACAGTTGGGTATCTGAAGCACAAATCAGAACTCCTCCTTCACAATGGCTGTAAAGCTTGCTCTTGGCATGGAGTATCACCTTCATGTTGGGAGAAACCTTCATGGACCCTGATGCCACGCCCAACCTTGAGTGCCGCCTTGGGCACAAATTCACATTGTGACCCTCAGCAGGAGCCCCATGTCAAAGAAAGGCCTGTCAGGGCCTAGCCCAAGAGCCCGCATATGGGGCTTGCAAAGCCCCTATGCCACCAATCTCCACCAGTGTTTGAGATTTCCAGTCGCCCCGCCCTTACCTGGGGCTCTGCTCTGGAATCCCTTTCTTGGAGAGACACATGTGCCAGAAAACAGGACTCCTCCCTTCCCACAAAATGCACCCAAACTTTTGGGAGCTGGGACAAATCCCCAGAGAGGGAGACTCATCCATAGTCCCTGAGGCTACCCCTACAATCCACGGCTATCCTGGACACAACATCCAGAGACAAAAGCCTGAAGGAACGCCTCCCACTCGCCCTTCTTTCAGAAGCCAAGGAGATCCCTCTCGGTCTGTACATCCTGCCGGCCATATCCTGGGCGCCACTCATAAGCTGAGTTTCTGTTTTCAGAATTCTGAGCCCACAGCCTGGACCCACACAACCTCCAGGCTAGGGCCACTGGAGCCACACCGAAAGATTGTGCCTGCCCTCTCCAAAGAAAGTGTGCCCCATCCACTGACCACAGCCCTACAGGTTAGGGAAAAGCTCCAAGGCTCTGAGGCCTACCAGATAGTGTAGGCTGCCCTGCACTAAGAGGGGCACTCTGACACCAGCGGATCAACTATCTCCACATAGATTCTCAGACAGTGTCCCCAGACACAGAAGACTGAAATGGACAGACCCCTAGGCCTAATCTGAACCTTAGCTTTGGTTTCCATGTGTCCGTCCTCAGAGGACTGGTTTCGTAGAACAGCATATGGGGCTTTTCTGAGGCACCAAACCAAACCTCTCTCGTCTCCACATGGGAAGCTTTCTTACTGGAGCTCTATCAAACCCTTCAGGTCGGAGAGTTCCGCAGGGCCACTGAACAACCAGCACATTCCAAGGTCTCCATGGACAGAAACCCACATTATGACGCATCCATAGGAGAGGCCATTCCAACTCAGCCCCCAGGGTAGCGTGCCCCAGAGTCAGTAGATCAAACACAACTAGTCGCTAATGGCCAATGGAAATGTGAGGCATGCTGTACAGGGATCCATCCTTCGAACCCTGCTCTCCAGTCCTTCCTTAAGGTATGTCCTATAGCCATCCAACACGACTCGACTGTCCCGGAGAAGGAAACCTTGTGCTTTGGGGCAACCTCCAAACTCTGCGTGGGAAAACTTCCTTGGCCCCATGAGGCCCCCGCTTCATGAATGTGCCATCATAGACACTAATTCCAGCCTCAGCCACGTCTGATCCTCAGCCTGACTTCC
>NW_026746976.1:0-2196 GCF_022355385.1 Mustela nigripes
GAGACTATGGACTCTGAAAAACAATCTGAGGGTTTTGAAGGGGTGGGGGGTGGGAGGCTGGGGGAACCAGGTGGTGGGTATTAGAGAGGGCACAGATTACATGGAGCACTGGGTGTGGTGCAAAAACAATGAATACTGTTATGCTGAAAAGAAATTTAAAAAAAAAAAGGAGGAAAAAAATCACTTAGTGTTAGAGAAGTGTTAAAAATGCAGTAGCCCAGACTTAGATGCCGTTGATGTTATCAAATCATCAGAAGAACTGGAAAAGAATTTTGTGTGAGAAATAAAATCCTGCCCATGGAAGAGGGGGACTTGGTGTTCTTTAAATCCTACTAGAATGCACCCCCTAAAATCATCTCACATACCATGGATGGACATGCCTCATCTTCTAGGAATTTTTTTTATGCCAATGAAAACAAAATATTCAAGCAGCACTGGCTATAAGTCTCTATGTCCAACCTTAGAGATGGTCATAGCAATACAAAATCTACTGGTCACCTCAACAGGATAAAGGCCATCTTTGAGAAAGTGATGATTAACATAATACTCAGTGATAAAAGTCAAAATGCTTTTTCCCTAAGATCAGAAACAAGACAAAGATCCCTACTTTTACCACCTCTACTCAACACAGGATTGGAAATTCTAGCCAGACCTATTAGGCAGGAAAAAGAAATAAATGGCATCCAGATTGGAAAGGAAGAAGAAAAATAATTCCAGCTTGCATGTGAAATAATCTTTTGTGTAGAATGCCCTAAAGATTCCAACACACACACACACACACACACACACATTAACACATTAGGCTTAATACATTTGGCCAAGTTGTAGGATACAAAATCAACACACAGAAATCACTTTCATTCCTTTGCACTAGAAGTGAACAACCTGAAGAAGAAATTCAGAGACAATCCCACTTACATAAAATCCAAAAGAATAAAATATTTAGGAATAAACTTAACCAAGGATGGGAAAGACTTGTATGCTATGTTTAAAAAGAGATAGCAGGGTGCCTGGGTGGCTCAGTGGGTTAAAGCCTCTGCCTTCAGCTCAGGCCATGATTTCAGGGTTATGGGATCGAGCCCCATATCGGGCTCTCTGCTCAGCAGGGAGCCTGCTTCTCCCTCTCTCTCTCTGCCTGCCTCTCTGCCTACTGTGATCTCTGTCTGTCAAATAAATAAATAAAATCTTTAAAAATAAATAAATAAAAAATAAAAAGAGACAGCATGTCCCAAAGGGGGTTACTTGTACTAAACCCCAGCATCAGCAAACCAAGATTGAACACCTAACCTAACCACCATTTCAACCCCCCAGGAATGCAAACTTGAACCAGTCACCATGGAATTAGAAGGTCAGCACTAATGAGATGATTCACCCATTTGACTCCTTCTGTTCTGCTTAAGAAGGTGCCCTCCTCGGAGACAAGTCATTTCCTTTTTCCACCCCGTTTCCACCTTTAAAAACCTTCCCTTCCCCACAGCTCAGCCGAGCTCCTTTCTACTTGCTAGAGGGGATGCTGCCTGACTCCGGAATTGTTAAATAAAGCCACTTTGATGTTTAAATGGGCTCAGGTGAATTTTTGTCTCAAGGATTTGATGGCATCACTGGGACCACAGGAGACTTCCAAGAACTTCAGGGACAAGAAACACAGGTGAGGTACCCCACAGACCCTTTGAGCTCATGGACTTCATCACTTCCAAAGGCTGTGGGTAGGCTCGTGCTTGATTCTGAGCTCCACTCTCATTGGGTCAAGCTCGGAACATTCGTCCATCTTTGGGGATTCATTCTGTTTGGCAGAGGAAAGCTCTCCTGTTGACTCCTTGATGGTATTCAAAGATCAATTTAGTGGCACTTAATTGTTACCTTAAATTAACAGCTGCCTGAGCCTAGAGAGCTTGCCATCAGGGCCAGAGTAGAGGAAGAGGTGACAGTGGGCTTCCAGTGGGACTGAGTGGTCTCAAACGTGACCAGCTTAGGGAAAAGCACCCATCCCCCAGAATTCGCAGGTGGAAGGAAAAACTCCCCAAACCAGTGATCTCAGTGGCTTGTCTGCACGGCTTTCCACAATCTGTCCTTCTCTGAGGGAGGTTGTTTGAATTCTTTCCCAACTCTTCCCAGAGGGTTTTAGAAATCAAGAGGTTTTGAAATAACTGAGCCTCGCCTTCAACATCCACTCACTACGTATTTATTCAATATCTA
>NW_026746977.1:0-2196 GCF_022355385.1 Mustela nigripes
GAGGAGGGGGCAGGGTCATTTTAAGTTTACTACATAAACAACAAAATCACTATTTAACTGGATGGAATTGCTCTGGCTAAATAGGCCCTTATATTCCACCCCTTTCTTTGGAGATTAGTCAAATCCTTGACTTTTCAGCCAGTTCTATGTCCTCTTTTTAATGGCTGCCGGAAGGTTTTTAATGACTCCAGTGTGATTTACCCAGAAACAGCATTCCTCTCCTAGAACTATGCAGAGCCCACCGTTTTTTAGAAATAGCATGTCAAGCCCTAATTTTCTATATTTCCCACCTATACTTTAACAATAGGAGCAACAGTGAACTCAATGAACTCATTGTTTCTGAGTCTTAGCTTTAGTCCACAATCGGTGGGGTCCATCAGCAGTGGCATCCATCTCTGGGGGGCGTCCTCGTCCTTGGCTCATTTGATGTGACCCACGTGAATCCAGGCCGTGATGCCTTCTACTTTTATTGCCATGGGGGTGGTCAGGATGACAGTAAATGGTCCCTTCCAGCGAGGCTCCAAGTTTCCCACTAGGTGGCGGCGTATCCAAACTAAGTCTCCGAGTTGGTAAGGACATGGTTCCACCTCTGTCTCCATCTCTATGTGGGCAGTTTGGATCCCTTCGTGGGCTAGACCGTCTTTAATGCCTGTAGTGACTAGAGTACAGACTGATAAGTCATTTCTGCTAGGGCAACCTCTTGTAGCTGAGTGCAGAGCGGGGCGGGTGGGTGGGTCTCCCAAATGTTATTTCAAATGGGGTCACCTTGTTTAAGTAGGGTGTACATTGTGCCCTGAGGAGAGCGAAAGGAAGGAGATCCACCAACCCACCGCCAGTCTCCAGAATTAGCTTTGTCAAGGTTTTTTTAAGAGTCCAGTTCATTCTCTCTACTTGCTTGGAGCTCTGGGGCTGGTAGGCACAATGTAGTTTCCAATTAGTGCCCATGGCCTTGGCCAATGCCTGTGAGGCTGAACTCACAAATGCAGGGCTGACCCAATCATGAGAGGTAACCCAAACTTCTAGTAGCTTTTTGGCTACCACTCCTGCTATCTCATGTTTGGCGGGAAAAGTCTCTACCCAGCCTGAAAAGGTATCCTCAAAAACTAACATATACTTGTGTCCATATTTTCCCGGTTTCATCTCTATAAAATGTATTTCCCAATAAATTCCTGGTTCCTTACCTCTTTCTCTTTTCCCTCTTCCCATTCTGGTTTCTCCCGCATTTATTGCCTGACATTGAGCATATCTATCAACCATATCCTGAACCATATGCCCTAATTTAGAAACCTGAAACTGTTTGCCCATAAGCTCCTTAAGCTTGCGTGTTCCCAGATGAGTGCCCTGATGTATTTGGCTTACTAATTTCTTCCTAGTCTTCGGGAAAGAATTAAATTTCCTGTCCTAGTCTTAGCCCAATCCCCTTTATAGTCTAATTTAGTACATTTCTGTAAATATACTTGCATCCTTGACCAGGAGGGCCGTGACAGCAATTATGTGGATGCAATGGGGAACCCAGCCACTACTGGATCTAGTTTCTTGCTAAGATAGGCTACTGGCCTTTGCCAAGGCCCCAGAGTCTGAGTCAAAACTCTTTTGGCCGCCCCTGCCTTTTCATCTTCATACAAGTGGAAGGGCTTGGTAACATCTGGGATGGCCAATGCTGGGGCACTCAGCAAGGCTGTTTGTAATTCCTGAAATGCTCCTTCTGCCTCAGCTATCCACTCTACCATAGTGAGTCCTCGCTTAGTCAGTTCATAGAGAGGTCAGGCCATCTCCGCGAACTGAGGTATCCACAGCGTACAGTAGCCCACTGTCCCAAGAAACTCCCTCGTGGAGATCAAAGCCTAAATAAGTGGCATGGCTCTGACAAACCTGTGCTTTCTTTCTTTTTTTAAAATTTTATTTATTTGACAGAGAGTTCACAAGTAGTCAGAGAGGCAGGCAGAGGGAGAGAGAGAGGAGGAAGCAGGCTCCCTGCCGAGCAGAGAGCCCGATGCGGAGTCGATTCTAGGACCCTGGGATCATGACCCGAGCCGAAGGCAGAGGCCTTAACCCACTGAGCCACCCAGGCGCCCCCAAACCTGTCCCATCTTTGCTGACACCTGATATCCTTTTTCCTGCAGAGTGTGTAAGAGAGCTCTCATCCCCCGCAAGCATGACTCATAGTCCTCAGCAGCTATTAGCAAGTCATCAACA
>NW_026746978.1:0-2196 GCF_022355385.1 Mustela nigripes
ATCAGAACGAATGAGTATTAGCAACTGAGCATCGCTCACTACAAACTGCTCTCTCTGACGAAAGAGAGCTTTGGAAGGGGTGATGACACCACCAGCAGGAACAGTTGCACTGAATAGGGACTGCCACTGCTACTGAAAACATGGGGGACAGAGGAAGAGCTGGGAAATCCAGCAATATGCCACCTCTTTAATAATACTGCCTTCCATCAGAGTAGCACTTTCACAGACACATACACTGACCGCCGTAATAACTAAATGATAAACAGCTACTCCCATTATTTTTTCCTCAAGGGAAACTGGGGTTTAAAGGAATTAAGTAACTTGTCCAGATTTGCATAATTAATGAATGGCACTGTGAGACTCCACACCAAGTCATCTGGCTGCACATCCTATGTCGTATTTTCCCCAATAGAAAGCTGGTTTTAATCTTTCATTTGCAACCTAAGTAGATAAGGATACCCTAATTTTATGGAAGTCTGCCTTGTGCGAGGGGAAGGCTTGAGTGTCATGGGATGCATCAGAGAACAAGGACACAAAACCAGCACTTTTGACTCCAGCTCCTGTACCTGTCTAGTGAGCCTTTCATTTCCTTTTTTTTTTTTTTTTTTTTTAGATTTTATTTATTTCTTTGACAGACAGAAATGACAAGCAGGCAGAGAGGCAGGCAGAAAGAGAGAAAGGGAAGCAGGCTCCCTGCTAAGCAGAGAGCCTGATGCAGGACTGGATCCCAGGACCCTGGGATCATGACCCCAGCCGAAGGCAGAGGCTTTAACCCACTGAGCCACCCAGGTGCCCCAAGCCTTTCATTTCTTAAGAATGTCCTATTTCCTTTAAAAGAGGGAAAAGGGAGTAAAAGGCAAACAATGCCATTCTTGCTGCTAGGGATGCACCCCTTTTTATGAGCATCTACTGCTGGCTTTCATGCAAATCAAGCAAAGGCATTCTGAAATGCTTGTTTGCTCCCTTGGAGAAGCCAGGCAGGGAACCTGTGGTGGTTTCTGGAAATAAGACTCTAGAAGAGAAAACCCTGGAAGTGATTTTTGTCTCATGAGCTTGAAGGGTTGTAAACTGACTCTCCAAGGTGACCTTTGACATTAAACAACAAAAAAAGAGATTAATAACAAAGAATATAAATAATACAGATAATAAAATGTTAAAATATAGTTACCGTCATATCTGAGTAGATGTTTATATTACAAGCCCTTCCCTGTTATGAAAGCTGAAGCTGTTCTTGCTCTTGCAAAAATTTGACAATGATTTTTCAAATACCTTTTGATTAGAAACCTCTTTATTCTATATCTTGATTTTGATACTTAAAAATACTTAAAAGAAAGCTGCAAAAACATTTGAGTTTTATTTGAACTCTGGTCATAGAAATCTTGCTTATATTATCTTTAATACTTTTCAAAATAACTCTCAAGATCAGATCAATCTATAAAATTCTAGGTTAAGACTAAACTTGTTTAAATACTTAGAGCTCATGATGGTTAACTAAATAGATGTAGGGGGCAGTGTAGACAGATCTCTATCTCTAGGAATATAAGACTTGGGCAAAGGACAATGTGATTTGAATTGCGTCGGTGTGTGCCTTCTTTGTAACAGCAAATTTCAGTGAAGTGTCCTTTCCTCTCAGAGACTCAGTTAAATATGACATTAATGTTTCCCCATATAGAAACACCAACTCTTTTTTTTTTAAGATTTTATTTATTTATTTGACAGATCACAAGTAGGCAGAGAGGCAGTCAGAGAGGCAAGGGGGGAGAGAGGAGAGAGCAAGCTCCCCGCAGAGCAGAGAGCCTGATGTGGGGCTCGATCCCAGGACCCTAAGATCATGACCCGAGCTGAAGGCAGAGGCTTAACCCACTGAGCCACCCAGGCACCCCTAGAAACAACAACTCTTGATCTGCTAGCTAGAAAAGGGGAAACTGAGTGTGCCCATTTATTTTATTTTTTAAAAAAAATATTTTTATTTATTTGTTTGACAGACAGAGATCACAAGTAGGCAGAGAGGCAGGCAGAGAGAGAAGGAGGGGAAGCAGGCTCCCTGCTGAGCAGAGAGCCCTTTGCAGGGCTTGATCCCAGGACCCTGGGATCATGACCCCAGCCAAAGGCAGAGGCTTTTAACCCACTGAGCCACCCAGGTGCCTCAAGTGTGCCCATTTATGAAAAGCCCCTACTAAATCCTTTTTACTTAAA
>NW_026746979.1:0-2195 GCF_022355385.1 Mustela nigripes
ACCAGGTGGTGGGTATTATAGAGGGCACAGATTGCATGGAGCCCTGGGTGTGTTGAAAAAAAAAATGAATAGTGTTATGCTGAAAATAAATAAATTAATTTAAAAAACCTAATTTCTTAAAAGTACATATTTTCATAACATCATTAAGAAAGGTTTCCAAAACTGTACCAGAAAAATGATCTATTTAGATATCAATTGGGTAAAAGGGTATAACTGTGTTACCTGAAGCAGAATGATGATTGTATTGTCCTGTGTAAATACATGCTGTTACTAGTTTGGTTTTGTTCCCCCTCCCATCATATTACGTTCTAGAACTCATAAAGTATCTTTATGTATCATTTCATTAACTTGTTTATTTACACTATAAAAATTTTACTCACTTCTTTGGCAGAGAGAGAGAGTGTTCCCAAGCAGGCCAAGTGACAGGCCGAGGCAGAGGGAGAAGCAGGCCTCCTTCCCTGAGCAGGGAGCTCGACTCGGGCTGGATCCCTGGGCCTGGACCTGAGATGAAGGCAACTGCTGAAGCGACTGAGAAACCCAGGTGCCCCAGGTAGAAACTACTGTAGAGAAATCACGTTATATTTGCTGCCTGTAAATACCTACATCCCATGGGTTGTTGCCAAGGAGTTCTCAATGGTCACTTTCCAAGATACCACAAGGCACTGGCCAGGCCCACAGGAACTTACGTGGGTGCTGCCCCCTGCATGCCAAGCTCCCGGGAGTGCACGCACAAGGGGTGAAAACAGCAGAGAGGTTTGGGGTCCAAACATTCCAGAGTGCACAGACTTACCTTACCAGCCAAGAGGGTCCTATCAGCTGTCAGCTGCCTCATCCTCTGTGTCCATGCAGGGACACCACATGTGCATGCCATGTTTGCAAGCCCTGGAGGTGCCATCCAGTGCGGGAGATGACCCGCTGTCCACAAAGGGCGACCCACCCTGCAGACCGGAAATTGAGGATGGGGTGCAGGCAAGAGGGAGGTCAGTGCACTAAGGGCCTTTGAAATCAGACACGCACAGAGAATCCAGGGTTTTCAAAGGGTATCTCTCTGTCCCCTTCAGAAAGGGCACCTTGTGATCCACATTAATGCAGCTCACTGAGAAATGACAGACGTGTTTGTATCCTTAGCTGTGGCTCAGGCAGTCCATCCCACAGACAATATTAGAAACTGACACCCTTGGTTCCAGGGGGCTCCTGGAAGGCACGCAGGGCCTTCCTGGGGAGGGGAGCCCTGCAGGAAGCCCTTTACATATTTATATTTTTAAATTATTTATCTATTTTCTCTCTTTTCAGCGAAACAGTATTCATTGTTTTTGCACCACACCCAGTGCTCTATGCAATATGTGCCCCCCTTAATACCCACAACCTGGCTCCCCCAACCTCCCACTCCTGCCCTTTCACAACCCTCAGGTTGTTTTTCAGAGTGCATAGTCTCTCATGGTTCACCTCCCCTTCCAATTTCCCTCAACTCCCTTCTCCTCTCCATCTCCCCATGTCCTCCATGTTATTTGTTATACTCCACAAAGAAGTGAAACCCTATGGTAACTGACTCTCTCTGCTTGACTTATTTCACTCAGCATAATCTCTTCCAGTCCTGTCCATGTTGCTACAAAAGTCGGGTATTCATCCTTTCTGATGGAGGCATCATACTCCATAGCATATATGGACCACATCTTCCTTATCCATTTGTCTGTTGAAGGGCATCCCGGTTCTTTCCACATTTTGGTGAATGTGGCCACTGCTGCTATAAACATTGGGGTAGAGATGGCCCTTTTTTTTCACTCCATTTGTATCTTTGGGGGTAAATACCCATTAGTGCAATTGTAGGGTCCTTATTCAACACAGCAGGCATGACTAAGGTGAGGGCAGAGGGAACAGCACTCCCCCTGAGCAGGGAGCCTGATGCTAGTTTGATCCCAGACTCCAAGAGCGGACCTGAGCCAATGGCCAATACTTAACCCACTGAGCCACCTAAGAACTCCTGAAGAGACTTTGTGAAATAATCTTATATAAATAGGAGTTTTCCAGAGTAGCAGATAGTGAAATGAACATTTCAGCCTCTTAGGTGCCCTCAGGAGTATCATTTTTTTAATGTCCAAAAATGCAGTTAGTTAACTTACAGTGCAGTATTGTGTTCTGCAGTACAACTCAGGGCCTCATCACTTCTCACCACCACTCAGAGCTGACCATAACAA
>NW_026746980.1:0-2195 GCF_022355385.1 Mustela nigripes
ATCTGCTGGATGTTTCCTCCTAGATGATAAATACACTGAGAACTTGAAGAGCTTCTTGTTTATCTGATTCGTTTTGGTAACATACTTCTTTATTTGTAATAGTAATAATTAGCATTTAATCAGCACTTTCCATGTGCCCAGCACTGCCAGAAATACTTTTACGTGAATTATTTCAGGTAATCCTCCAAATAAGGTAGGTAATATTCTCCTCATTTTATGGATGAGATCCAGAGAGGTTAAGAATCTTGTCCAGGGTGACATAGCTGGTAAGTGACAGAGGCAGGGTTTGAATCGAGGCGGCTGGCTCCATGGTCCTGTTGTTCATTTAGCAGGTATTTTTTATTCAGACAGAATATGTTCCAGTTGCTATATCCAGTGTTGGGATTGCCAGAGCTTACAATCCAAGTCTAGAATTAACAACTATTTAAAAAGCAACCCCCAAAACGTGATTTCCAAATAGGCGGGTATAAGTCTCTGGGAGAGTAACAGCTACCTGATATTTTGAAAAATTTCTAAAAGCCTTCCTGCCCCAATGATTGTTTTCACAAGCCAGTGTTCCCATCGTTAAAGTAGTGATTTGAGACTGAGAATTAAGGTCTCCTGAAAGAGTCCCCTGACCTTCTCCCTTGTGTACATGCACTTATTATCACACCCACCCCTCTATCCTCAAGGAGAAGAGCTGTAAGAGAGGACAAAGTGTGGACAAAAGGGAGAAGAGGTTGGGCAAAGAGGTCAGAGGAGAGGGGCAGCCGGACCAGAGGGCTGTTGGGAAGGATAGGCTTGGGTGAGGCTTCTTTCATGGAAACCAAATTGCAAAGACGCTATTGTAAAATTTTAAATATACAGCAACTGAAACGGAGTCACTGTCCCTCCAAAAGGACTAGGAAAAATTCTTTTAATGAGATCTTTGGTAGTATTTTTAAGACCGCATGGAAGAGAGGGGAACAGTGACATATGTTGCTTCTTTACAACTTCTGAAAGGGATTAACGTGTTTTATTCTATACGGTCATATTTCTTGGACAAACAGTGTAAACCTCCATTTTCCATGGATTTTATGTCTGATAAGAGAAGGATGGGTTTGGTTTTATGTAGGCTTGTTGTAGTAGAGCTGATGCTGAACTTTGGGTTAGAGGTAAAATAATATCTTGTGAGTGTGTGTGTGTGTGTGTGCGCGCGTGTGTGCGTGTGTGTTATATTGCAGCTGTTTATTTTGGAGAGAATGGTTCTGATCCTCTCCTTCTGTGCCTAAAATAAATATGTGCACAAGCAGACACATCATTTTAACTGAAGTGAAAAGTAAAGAATGAACTGGAAAAATATTTGAAATTTATAGGACAGGATATAGTTATATCCTCAGTACATAGAGAGCGCCTATATATCAACAGGAAAAATTAGAACAAATGTTTAAATTATACATATATATGTCACAAATGAAGAAATGATAAGAACCAGTGTTTTAAATGTCACTTCAGTTCTCTAGGATATATAAACTTACAAATAAGAATGTATTTACCTATTATTTTAGCAAAGTTGCTGGTGTTTGTGTGTGTTAAGACTTTTTTTTTTTTAAAGAGTTATTTATTTGACAGAAAGAGATCACAAGTGTGCAGAGAGGCAGGCAGAGAGAGAGAGAGGAAGGGAAGCAGGCTCCCTGCTGAGCAGAGAGCCAGATGTGGGGCTAGATCCCAGGATTCTGGGATCATGACCTGAGCTGAAGGCAGAGGCTTTAACCCACCGAACCACCCAGGCGCCCCTTAAGACTTTTTATTTATTTGACAGAGAGAGAGAGAGAGAGAAAGAGAGATCACAAGTAGGCAGAGAGGCAAGCTGAGAGAGGGGGGAAGCAGTCTCCCTGCTGAGCAGAAAGCCAGATGCAGAGCTTGATTGTGGGCCCTGAGGTCATGACCAAAGCAGAGGCTTAACCCACTGAACCACCAAGGTGCCTGGTGTGTGTTTTTTCCCTTAATGATTCCTCTTGGTTATCTGTCTTTTCTTTCCAGTATACCTTTGATAGAATTCTAATTTGGTATGATCCCTCTGAAAGTAATTTGTTAGTATGTGCTAATATGCTAAAAATGTACATATCATTTAGCTTAATTTCGTTTTCTAGGAAATGATGACAGGTACACTTAAAGGCAATTAAAAACGCATTGCAGCATTGTTTTCACAATTAAAGTTTTGTTTATTGAGGTAA
>NW_026746981.1:0-2195 GCF_022355385.1 Mustela nigripes
TTTCCTCCAAGCCAAAGCTTCTGCGAAAGCACAGCATTCGCTGAGAATGTTCTGCGGGCGGCTGCTGCTTTCCTAGCCCAGTCTCGCGGTGGGAGAAATCGAGGTGGGAGAAACCCGCTTACAGCGATAGCCTCTTTGCCTGGTCATCTCCCCTGGGAAAGCACAGCATGCGTTGGGAAATCAGAGTTGGGTTTGGGGATGCTGCTGCTGCTTGCCTGAGCTAGTCTCCGCAGCACGTTGCAAGACACCCGCATGGAGCGAAGTACTCTTTGCCCTAGCATCCCCTCTGCCTGAGAGAGAAGCATGGTCGCACACGTCTGTCACCGCGCTCCCCAGGAGCAAGTGTGGGGAACGCGAGCACGACGCCCCCGGGGAAGAGAAGGAGCCGTCCGTTGGCCTTGGCGTCGGGAAACGCTCTGGAAGCAGGATAGCCTGCCGTGGCACGAAAAGCTGCCAGTGGCAAGACAAGTGTCACCCGCTCCCTGTGCGGAGAGATGGAAGCCTGGCTGCTAAGGAGACATGAGGGGACGACGAGGGAAGGGGTGCGTGCTCCACTCTGAGGAAGGAGTCTGGGCAGAAGGCAGGCCTATCCTGTGCCTCTGATCCCAAGGGGACATCATATCCTTGGCCACCTGTCCCAAGGGCAGTCGGGCTTGCCCCCGGTGCCATACCCGGAACTCGCAGAAACAACCCCATGGAGAAACGGGCAGTCACATGCCGTCTTCCACCAAGATGTGGCAGCGTTGTGGGTGGCAGGGGTTGTGCCGGGGAAGGAGTGGAGACAGTGCCCCACAGTTCCCCATCCCAGTGCACGGGCCGTGTGCAGGGTTCCTGTCACCTCCTCTCTCCTGTGGTGAAGGCACTGGCCTGGACCCCGAGTCTGCCTGAGCGCCGGAGCAAAAGGCAAAGCCTTACCTACGCCATGACATGGTAATAGGCATAGAGTGCCATGCTAGGAAATGCACCCTGCTGCAGGTTTGGGACTGTGTCTGCTTAGTTCGGCTTAGCAAGTGAACCCCGGGCGTGAACTTGGAGCCCGGGAAAGCAAGGCCCAAGAGGCACCAGCTCTCCCGCGGCTCTTCTTCCCCACCGCGACAGAGCGAACGACCAAAGCCTTGCACAGGAAGCAGCAGCGAAGTGCGGTTCGAGCGAAGCTGAAAACCTTTGCGAAAGCATAGCCGTCCCTGGGAAATCAGAGTCGGTTCTGTGGGCTGCTTTTGTTGTTTGCCTTAGCCTAGTATTCGCAGCACGATGGGAGAAACCCGCTTAGAGCGAGAGCCTCTTTGCCGGGGCATCCCCTCTGGGAATGCACAGCATTCTTTGGGAAATCAGAGTCGGGTCTGTGGGATGCTGCCTGGTGCTTGCCGGAGCTAGTCTCCACAGCACGGTGTAATAATGAACCCGCATGGAGCAAAATCCTCTTTGCCTGGGCATCCCCTCAGCCTGAGAGAGAAGCGCGGTGGCGCCTGTGGAAATAGCCTTAAGGAACGGACACGTCTGTCACTGCAGAGCGACGGAAGACTGGCTGGTAAGGAGACACGAGGGGAAGATTAGGGCAGGGGAAAAGGCTGCACTCTGCGAAAGGAGTCTGCGCAGAAAGCATGCCTGTCCTGAACCTTTGGGCTCAAGGTGATAGCAGCTCCTTGACCACCTGTCCGTGGTGGAAACATGGGCTTGCCACCAGGCGCATACCGAAACTCGAGAAACAACTCCCAGAAAGAACTGGCCATCAGATGCGGTCTTCCTCCAGGATGTGGAAGCTTGGAGAAGGCAAGGGGTTTAAGGGGAAGGAGTGGGGACAGTCCCCCAAAGCTTCGTATTCAGTGCATGGGTGGTGTGCAGGGATCCTGTCACCTCTCCTTTCCTTTGGCGAAAGCACTGGCCTAGTCCGCGAGTCCGCCTGAGCCCCAGAGTAAAAGGCCAAGCGATGCCTACACCGGGAGATGGTAGTGGGCATAGAGTGCCATCCTAGGCTACACACGCTACTGCACAGTTGTGGCTGTGTCTGCTTAGTTCGTCCTGGCAGGGTGAACGCAGGATGCGAACATGGAGCCCGGGAAAGCAAGGACCGAGAGGCACCAGCTCTCCCGCAGCTCTTCTTCCCAGACGCTCCTGAAGCCTTGCTGAAGAACCAGCAGCGAAGTGCTGTTTCCTCCAAGCCAAAGCTTCTGCGAAAGCACAGCATTCGCTGAGAA
>NW_026746982.1:0-2194 GCF_022355385.1 Mustela nigripes
TACTTTTTAAGTTAATTTTAAGCATTGGCTAATGGTACTGAAATAGTGTTTTTAAAGATTTATTTATTTATTTTGGGGAGAGAGCACATGAGCAGGAGGGGAAGAGGGAGAGGGAGAGAGAGCTTCAAGCAGACTCAGAGCTGAGCACGGAGCCCAACATGGGAATCCATCTCACAACACTGAGATCATGACATGAGCCAAAACCAAAGAGGCCAACACTTAGCCGACTGCGCTACCCAGGCACCCCGGCACCAAAATATTTTTGACTTCTCAGACTTATGTCACTTATACTTATTTATATTGAGATCACCCTCTGTTTTCTGAACATATTCGTCTCTTTCTCTTTTTATCTCTGTGGACTATGTACTCTGCCATTTCCTCACTCTGATGAGACAGTGTTTGCCAAGGGACCCAAGATGTTGCTCCAGTGTAATGGAGGCTAAACAGGCTGTGGCCCTTGTTTTTCTTCTTTTCTTTTCTTTTTTCTTTCCTCTTATCTCCTCTCCCCTTCCCTCCTTCCTTCTTTCCTTCCTTCCTTCCTTCCTTCCTTCTTGTTCTTGTTGTTCCTCCTCCCCCCTTTCTTCTCCTCTTCCTCCTCCTTCTTCTTTAGGACTTACGATGCGGGGGGAGGTGCAGAGAGAGAGAGAGAGAGAATCTCAAGCAACCTCCACCCTGAGAACAGAGCCCGATGTGGGGCTCAATCTCAATGCCCATGAGATCATGACCTGAGCCAAAATCAAGAGTCTGACACTTAAATGACTGAGCCATGCCCGCACCCCACTATTTCAGTATAAACAGGTTTTTGGGAAAATCAAATGGAAAAGCAAAAGTAAATAGGGAAATAATACGGTTTCTTTTGATTCTTTTGTTGGATGTTAATTTCTCCCTCACTTATAAGATGTTAGAGAGTTTCACAAATGAAAACATCCATAGAAGCCAGAGGTTCCTGCCTTTATCCGGGAGACCTCCCTGTCAAACGTAGAAGCTTCTTACTAGCCTATGTATCAACACCTAGTTGCAGAAAACTCCCTGTGTCATATTCTTTCTAATTTCCTGTCATTTTTATCATGTTGATTATAAATATGACTCCCGGGATGGCTGGGTGGCTCAATGGGTTAAAGCCTCTACCTTCAGCTCAGGTCATGAACCCAGGGTCCTGGGACTGAGCCCCGCATTGGGCTCTCTACTCAGCAGGGAGTCTGCTTCCCTTTCTCGTTCTCTGCCTGCCTCTCAGCCTACTTGTTATCTCTCTGTCTGTCAAATAAATAAATAAAATCTTTAAAAAAAAAGAAATACAACTTCTAGAAAAGTTTCTCATTTGGCCCTTATTTTGTCTTGTGCAACCTAAGAGAATGTATTCTTTATCTTCATATGTCAGCTTCTCTGAGGATTTGAAGAGGGACACCAATAAGACTGAAGTTGAGCTCATGGCACAGTTTCTTGTGTCTGAAGGTTTTGAGTCTCATGGTCATCATGGTTATGTTTCCCATCTAGGTTGTCAGCATCCCTTTTAAAAAGTAGAGCTGTTATCCGGAAATGGACGAGCTATTTGGAGTATGGTCTGACCACATTAGAGTAAAAGGGTTCACATGTCCTGCATACATTTTTCTTAACTTGCATTTATGCTCTGAATACTGCAATTCCTTTCTTGTTAGGAAATACAGAATGTGATTTTTTAAAATGGCTTCATTTTTATTAAATATGAGACTTGAGTGTCTTTATCTTAATTGGTTGTTGCGTAGAATGAGCTGGTGTTGCTCTGAACATTTTGTTTCCCCTGATGCATAGTCATGGAGTACATTGTGATTCTTGGCAAAATGGAGAGTTGTTAGTCTTCTTGAGTCTATTGCTGTGTAGTCCTGAGCTTTGTGAACTCTCGGGTAGAGCTATCTTCTTTATCACCAGGTCATCCCACTCCTCCTACGTGGATAAGGACTGTGACTTGTTGGCCCTCTGTGACCCTATGCAGACGATGAATTGTGAGGTGGACAGCCTTCCTGAGAGCTGCTTTGACAGCGGCTTGTCTACCCTGAGAGATTCCAACGAATATGACTCGGAGGTGGAATACAGGCACCAGAGGGCACCTCAGAGGTCACGCGACATGCAGGAAGGTCACACGACATGCAGGAGAGCTTTGGGGGTGATGTTTCAGACATAGACATAAGCCCCAGAAATCACTGTCTCCTGGGCCTTC